>NC_080170.1:82262572-82473623 GCF_950295315.1 Erinaceus europaeus
CCTCTTGGAACTGATGATGACAATGGCAGTCAGCACTTGTTAAATTATGCAAGGCTCTATTTTAAGCAGTTAGCATATCATTATTAATTTAACACACACAACCTTAAAAGAGAATATTAAGTATTTCCACTTTCAGATAAGGCAACTAAGATACAGAAAGATTAGATAATTTGCCTGAAGCCATAAATAGTAAAGACTTTTCTGTTTTATTATCATTTTTTCTTTTTTAAAATTTAATCAGGCACTGTTCAGTTCTGGCTTTTGGTGATGGTAGTGGGGGGATAGGATTGAACCTAGAACTTCAGAACTCCAGGCATGAAAATCATTATGCTAGCTCCCCCCATATTCCATCCCCATCCTCCTGCCCTTATCAACTTTTAAAAAATGAATTATCTTGTGCTTGGGAAATAGCATAGTTGTTATACAAAAGACTTTCATCCCCCCCCCCCCCCCCGCAGTTCAATTCCCAGCACCACTATAAACCAGAGCTAAGCAGTGTACTGGTCTCTCTCTGTGTATCTCTTTCATTAAAAATAAATAAATAAGAGGCAGGCTAGGAATATGGATCAACCTGTCAATGCCCATGTTCAGTGGGGAAGCAATTACAGAGGCCAGACCTTCCACCTTCTGCATCCCACAATGACCTTGGGTCCATACTCCCAAAGGGTTAAAGAATAGGAAAGCTATCAGGGGATGGGATAGAAAATTCTGGTTGTGGGAATTGTGTGGAGTTGTACCCCTCTTATCCTATGGTTTTGTTAGTGTTTCCTTCTCTTTTTTCAGTGTTTCCTTTTTAAAAATAAAAAATATGTACAATAAGTAAATAAATAAATCAATAAAATATTTAACAATGAGAGTTATCTTAGGATGGCCTGGAATCAATCATATCCTAGATCTAGGTAAAAGTACATAGAATACATATGGTCCTTTCATTTGAAAAGAGGAACAGAATTATTCCAGTCCATGTGGCTTTTTAATCTGGCATAAACACAAAGGAAAAAGGCTGAAGACTCATTGACAGAGAAGTCCTAATGAAAATGTTTATTTCAAATTCCCCCTCTCCCTAATCCCGTTAGGCCTAGGAGGAGCTGGTAGAGGTGGTCACAAACTACTAGTTATTAAACACACCATTTCTCACTCTTTCAATCCCCAGAGGGAAAATTGACCTGAAGACACCAGCCTCATTTCTTATCTAGGAGAACTGTATACTTTTACAAGAAGCTAGGAAATACAGTGTAAAATATATGCAGTATAAGGTGATACAGAATTGTTATTTGATCTAAAAATTTGATTTGGTTGGTATAGGCACTATCATATAAAAATCAATGAGTGTATGAATTAGAATAATCTTTTTTATATATTTTATTTATTTATTTTCCCTTTTGTCGCCTTTGTTGTTTTTTTTTTTACTGTTGTTGTAGTTATTGTTGCTATTATTAATGTTGTCATTGTTAGGTAGGACAGAGAGAAATGGAGAGAGAAGGGGAAAAAGAGAGGAGGAGAGGAAGACAGATATCTGCAGACCCGCTTCACCACTTGTGAAGTGACCCCCCTGCAGGTGGGGAGCTGGGGCTAGAACCAGGATCCTTATACCAGTCCTTGTGCTTTGCTCCACATGTGCTTAACCCGCTGCGCTACTGCCTGACTCCCATCTTTTTTTACAATTTTTTTTTAATTTGAGTGTCAGACTGTCAACCACCCAGTTGCTCACAGGTCACAGCACTAGACTTAGACAAGCCTCTATTCTCTTTGCCCCCTAATGACACACATGTGACACAGCATGGGGGGGGGGTAATATGGCTGTGTTTATCAAAATGTACAATTCAATACCATGTTTGCAGCAATATATTCTTAGGAATTTACTCTCAGAAACATGCCAGGACATGTGTAAAATATATTGAGCAGAACTCCACTAGTTACAGAAAAACATAATAGAGACAAACTAAATATTTATCACTAGAGAGCACTGGTTTAAAAATTACAGTAGAATCATGTAGTCAGAAAAATAAGGTATTTATTTGTCCTCTTCAACTACACTACAACTATTCCTTTTTTCAAGGTTTAATAATGTGAAATACGACACATTTTCCTTATAGGCTAGTCCAGAATTCCCCTATAGAACTCTGAAAACTTACAAGTAGGTATTTCATTTAAGTATTGGTCTTCCAGTTGCACTTCTCTCACTGGGATCAAGTCTGTCACCTATAGCCTGAAAGTACCAGAAGAATATTCTTTTTTTAAAAGAATTGTTTATTTATTCCCTTTTGTTGTCCTTATTGTTTTACTGTTGTAGATATTATTGTTGTTGTTATTGATGTCGTTGTTGTTGGATAGGACACAGAGAAATGGAGAGAGGAGGGGAAGACAGAGAGGGGGAGAGAAAGATAGACACCTGCAGACCTGCTTCACCGCTTGTGAAGCGACTCCCCTGCAGGTGGGGAACCAGGATCCTTACACCAGTCCTCGCGCTTTGTGTCACCTGTGTTTAACCTGCTCTGCTACCACCTGGCTCCCAGAATATTCTTTTATAAAGAAAATTTTCTCTGATGACTAAAACCAATGGAAGAGAGAGAGAGAAAGGAAGAAAGGGAGAAAGAAAGATATGCCTCCAACTTGGAGGCAAATAACAAAGGAGGATATATACATTTCAATACAAGCCTGGAAGAAACAGTAGATAACTGTGGAACAGGCTAAGCAGAGGAGATGGACCCCTCGGTTATTCAGCATCTCAATAAGTATTGTGCATGCATTCTGCTGTTGAAGTTTTCTAAGACTTACTGATACCTGTTATTGGAAGTCCTACTGATTGTTACCCTTGCATCTGTTTGAAAAATATATGTTGTTTGCCTACAAGGTACATTCCTCTGGCTAATATACCATGAGGCCTGTATTTTAGGCTATGTCCTATTATCACAAGATTCCTGTTCTACAGCAAAGTCTGGATAGCTCAAGAGATTCTGCCCACAGGCAGTGGAGGGATGTATTGCCATATTAGAAACATCTATGACTCTGATGTCTGGATGCTGCCCTAAGGATATGAAGATTGTGCATGGAATAATTAGAATAAACTCAATATCTTATGGCATCAGATAATGTACCTGACATAATGACATTTGGATAATGACAGTTTTAAGCACTGTTATCCCTTTAGAAATGTAGTCTGATTTTTATCTGTGTGATACATAACCACCTATTATTTATAGCTTAATAAATATTCCCAGAATTTTGGGATGGATGGACGTACACTTAACACTGTCTTAGCTATGGATGTCCTATATGTATATTCCACCTGACTTCTTTTTACCAACTGTATGGTAACTAGCTGTGGTTATTCTTTCTCCATCCTGAGACATGTCTAATCTCTGGGCCCTCAAAACTGGCTAAGGTTCTCAATCTGTGCATTCCCATACTCTGCTTTGGATGCTATAGCTTGAAAATCCTACACACTTTCAACATTTGCTCTGTGTTTGAAGAAAAATTAGATAATAAAATACCCCTCTTCTTAGAGCTTCCTCTTAAAGAAGGGTTGGGTTTTGAAACTTTATCAAGCTTACTAATTCCACTCATCATTCTCAGAGGTGACTATATTCTGGAAGGAGACCTTATGTACTAGACACTGTCAAAAAGAATTTGACAAGCTCTGAATAATTCTTCTTCAAAAATTTTCCCATACCTCTGTTCAGCTGTAAACCCCTGGGACACTGAAAATAATTTACCTCTGTTTAAAAAAAAAAACACAGTGTAAAACAGTTATATTGATATACCTTTTTCCTTGACAAATTCCTTTTGGACCTCTGGGATCAGGAAACTATAAACCAACTCGGCAACAATTTCCTCTGACTGAAGTTGAGTTCGACTGGAAAAAAAAAAAAAGAAAAAGCATACCCTATACTATTTCTTTGCTTGAGCTGCTGATTTACACTTAGATCCCCCTTGCTTGTATAAGAAACCCCACTGCTTAAATCTTCCCATGACCTTTTCCTTGATTAAGTGATCTGAAATATCACACTTCTGGTGAGTTCAGTTAGCTTCACGGAAAATTCTGATACAATCCTATAATTCATTTATACTGCCTCCCAGAAAGGTAATGACAGAGAAATAGTTTATACAAGAAAGTCTAAAATTTAAGGTGAATTTAATATAATATTGAATATATTTAATCACGTTTTTCACACTTTGCTGAATCTTAAAAGCAATATGAAAGCAATTCAGAATAAAAAAGAGTAACCAAATATGTTGGCATCTAAAAAGTTATTAAAATATGAACATTGAAACATGTTCTGTTTCTCTTTGGTGGTGAAATCTTAAGCTCTTGAAAAATATATAAGGAGGACTGGTAAAATAACTCACTTGGACAGTGTGCTGCTTTGCCATGTGCATGACTCATGTTCAAGTCCTAGCCCTTCCTACACTGCATGTAGGAAGTTTCGGTTTCTCTCTGTCTCTGTCATGTTCTAGCTGAAAAAGTCAACCTAGTGATGACAGAGATAGATAGATAGAGAGACAGAGAGAGAAAGAAAAAGAAAAGAGGAGGGAGTCGGGCGGTAGCGCAGTGGGTTAAGTGCATGTGGCACAAAGCACAAGGACTGGCGCAAGGATCCAGGTTCGAGCCCCCTACCTACAGGGGAGTCACTTCACAGGTGGTGAAGCAGGTCTGCAGGTGTCTGTCTTTTCTTCCCTTCTCTGTCTTTCCCTCTTCTCTCCATTTCTCTCTGTCCTAGCTAACAATGACGACAACAATAATAACTACAACAACAATAAAAACAACAAGGGCAACAAAAGGGAAAATAAATAAATAAAATTTAAAAAGAGAAAGAAAAAGAGGGGAGGAGAGGCGAGAGAAAATAGAAAAATAGGGAACAGCAAATAGGCTGTCTGTTCTACCTTCCATTATTTTTTGTACACACCGAGTTTCCATTTCATAAGCAATGTCATTGATTTTCATAGCCATCTTCTCAATTTCTGCCCTGGCTTGTTCTTCTGCAGTTTTCTCTTCTGTTTTCAGTATTATCTCTTCCAGATAGGAGGTCACAGTACTTTGGTGAACTTTAATCACCTGCAAAAATATTCCAGCCTTTAGGTTCATGATTAGTCAACAATTTGTTTGGCTCTATATGTTAACTCTATTTTCAGCCACCAGGTTCCAGATGCTAACATGATGCCAACCGAACTTCCCTGGGCAGATGACCCAACCAGTGTGGCCTTGGAGCGCTACTTCCCCAGAACCCCGCCTCACTAGGGAAAGAGAGACAGGCTGGGAGTATGGATCGACCTGTCAACATTCATACTCCCAGAGGGATAAAGAATTGGAAAACTATCAGGAGAGGGGATGGGATACGGAGTTCTGGTGGTGGGAATTGTGTGGAGTTGTACCCCTCTTATCCTATGGTTTTTGTCGGTGTTTCCTTTTTATCAATAAAAATTAAAAAAATAATAATCAGACTTGCCTGTAGTTACTGACAACAGGAATGCTATTATAAAGCTAAGAGCAATTTATAAGCACTGGAAGATATTTTTAGCATATCTATTTCCTTTATCAATGCATCCTCCGCAAACTGATTATTCCTTTTTATTTTTTTTTACTATCTAGTCTGTTTTTATCCACCTACTGATTCTCAATCTAGCCCAATTTAGAATTAAGGGTCTAACATAGAGGTGGGCAATACAACCATGCAGAAAGATCACTGTCAGTAACCTGTTTTGGACCCTGACTTTCTTTTTCCAATAGTCAAACTATCTAATTGTTGCAGAGATTAAAAGGTATTTCCCAATGTCCTTTCTCTTTTTCCTCTTAAATAATAGAACTCTTAAGGGTTAGCTGGGCCAACAGGTACCTAGTATGATGACTGTATTTGTTTTGTGTTTGTTACCAAAGGCATACATGCAAAAGTGATTTGTGCACTTTCCAGAAAGAATTTTAAAGGGAAAAGTCCCCTCCCTTTCTTTATTGCCACTAGAGTTATTGCTGGAGCTTAGTGACAGCACTATGAATCCACTACTCCTGGTGGTCATTATTCTCTTTTTAAATAATATATATAAATAGGGGATCCGGGGGGGGGGGGTAAAACAGCCCATTAAGCGCACATAGCACAAACTGCAAGGACAAGCATAAGGACCCTGGTTCGAGCCCTGGCTCCCCACCTGTAGGAGAGTCGCTTCACAAGTGGTGAAGCAGGTCTACAGGTGTCTATCTTTCTCTCCCCCTCTCTGTCTTGCCCTCCTCTCTCCATTTCGCTCTGTCCTGTACAACAACGATGACAACAATAATACAAGATGTGGTCCAGGAGGTGGCGCAGTGCTAAGGCTTTGGACTCTCAAGCATGAAGTCGTGAGTTCGATCCCTGGCAACACATGTGCCAGAGTGATGTCGGGTTCTCTCTCTCCTCCAATCTTTCTCATAAATAAATAAAATCTTAAAAAAACAATAATACAAGATACACACACACACACACACACACACACACACACACACACATATATATATATCATTTGATGGGACAGAGAAATTGAGAGGGGAGTTCCTCTCCTCTCCTCTCCCAGATCAACTAGGAATACCAAAGGAGACCACCCGGACCGAAACAAGACAGGACTAGAATGACCACAGGAACCCAGTAAATCACCCGTGAGTACAAACACGTGTGGCTGGTGACAGAGAGGAGAGAGGGGCCTAAGGAGAGATTAAGTGACTGCTAACAGTTCAATAGTTTATCAGTGGAGACACCACCTCCAGTCTGCTCCACAACAAGGGGACAGCTAAAGGGAGGAAAGGACTCCCCAGAGACTCACCAAGTGCAACTCTGAGTCTCCATTGCTACTACCCTCAGAATCTGGAGCAACAACAGGGAGGGACACCAGGGGACAGAGATCTAACCGGGAAACTCAGGAGAAGACCTATACCTCGGTGGCATAGCTGAGGGGCTGTGAAAGTCTCTTTGCATAACTACTGGATTATCTCTGCCACACCCTGCTTTATCTCTTGGTCAGGAGTCAGTGATTAAGCTAAGAAGCCTATTGATAGTTTAAAAGCCCTCAGGCTACCATAGCCTACAGGGAAGAAAAAAAAAGAGGCTTTTACACCACTGAGCTCCAACTCAGGGATTGAAAAAACTGTTAACTTCCACCACGGTAAACCCTTTAATTAAATTACTTAGACACAAGTCAATCCAGGCAATAGTGATCAGTAATTTGAAAAGTACTGATAAAGGGAACTCATAACATAATATATAAAATGGTTAAAACAACAAGAAAAAATATTGGAGACTCAAACCAGGACAAGAGTCCAGCTAAAAGTCCTCCAGAGGGTGAAGCACAAAACAACGAGTTCAACATCCAAACATTAGCTAAGGAAATAATAACAGGAGTGAGTAAAGAATTTGAAAAAATTGTAATCAGAAATGCAGGAACAACAAATGAGAATATGGAAGAAAATTCTAATTATATCATGGTTATTAGAGAGCTGAAAGCTGAAATCGCTGAGCTAAGAAGGCAACTAGCTGAACAAGCTAAAACAGTATCAGAGCAGGGCAACAAAATAGATGAATTCCAGAAAGCAGTAGAGGGCAGAGAGAATAGAATCTATGAGGCTGAAGACAGAATTAGCAAGATTGAGGATGAATTAGAGACAACTAAAAAAGAAGTAAGAGATCTCAAAAAGAGATTAAGAGATGCTGAAAACAACAACAGAGTCCTATGGGATGACTTCAAAAGAAACAATATACGCATTATTGGCTTACCAGAGGAAGAAAGAGGAGAGGAAGAAAGCATTCTCCAGGCCATAATAGCTGAAAATTTCTCTAGTCTAGACAACACCAAAGACATAAAGATTCAAGAAGCCCAGAGGGTCCCAAACAGAATTAACCCAGACCTAAAGACACCAAGACATGTCATACTTAGAATGGAAAGGAATAAGGATAAAGAAAGGATCCTGAAGGCTGCAAGAGAAAAACAAAGAGTCACCTACAAAGGAAAACCCATAAGATTAGCAGCAGACTTCTCCACACAAACACTACAGGCCAGAAGAGAATGGCAAGATATCTATCGAGTGCTCAATGAGAAAGGCTTTCAGCCAAGAATACTATATCCTACTAGACTGTCATTCAGACTAGAAGGAAGCATCAAAACCTTCTCAGACAAGCAACAGTTGAAGGAAGCAACCATCACCAAGCCTGCCCTGAAAGAAGTTCTGAAAGGTCTCCTATAAACAACCAGACCACCACAAATAGGACATATATCAAAACACTTTAAAACTCTACAAGAATTGCGTTAAAATATCTTCAATCTTTGATATCAATAAATGTCAATGGCCTGAATTCACCTATTAAAAGACACAGAGTAGGATCAGAAAACACAACCCAACAATATGTTGTCTACAGGAAACTCACCTAACTCAACAAGACAAACACAGACTTAAAGTGAAAGGATGGAAAACTATCATACAAGCCAATGGCCCACAAAAAAGGGCAGGAACAGCTATTCTCATATCTGACATGATAGACTTTAAAATAGATAAGATTAAAAAAAGATAGGAATGGACACTACTTAATGCTCAGAGGATCAGTCAATAGAAGAGGACTTAACAATTATTAATATCTATGCACCCAATTAGAAGCCATCTAAATATATCAAACTTCTACTGAAAGAGCTACAGCAATATATTAACAGTAACACAATCATAGTAGGGGACTTCAACACCCCACTATCTCAACTTGACAGATCATCCAGGAAGAAAATCAGTAAAGACATAAGGGAGCTAAATGAAGAGATAGATAAACTAGAACTATTGGACATTTTCAGAGTCATTCATCCCAAGAAACTGGAATACACATTTTACTCAAATCCACATGGATCATTCTCAAGGACAGACCATATGTTAGGCCACAAAGACAGCATCAGCCAATTCAAGAGCACTGAAATCATCCCAAGCATCTTCTCAGACCACAGTGGAATTAAACTAACACTTAACAATCAACAAAGGATTAGTAACAGTCCCAAAATGTGGAAGCTCAACAGTACACTTCTTAACAATTTCTGGGTCAAAGAGGAAATCAAAGAAGAAATCAAAATGTTTTGAGAGTTCAATGAAAATGAAGACACAGCTATCAAAATATTTGGGACACAGCTAAAGCAGTCCTAAGAGGGAAGTTCATAGCTATACAAGCACACATTAGGAAACAAGAAAAGGCACAAATAAACAGCCTGATTGCACATCTTAAAGACCTAGAAGAAGAACAAAGGAATCCTAAAGCAACCAGAAGGACAGAAATCACTAAAGTTAGGGCAGAAATAAATAACATTGAGAATAGGAAAACCATACAAAAGATCAATGAAAGTAAATGTTGGTTCTTCGGAAGAGTAAACAAAATCGACAAACCTTTAGCCAGACTCACAAAACAAAAAAGGGAGAAGACCCAAATAAATCGGATAGTAAATGAAAGAGAAGATATCACAACAGACACTGGAGAAATTCAACATATCATGTGAGGCTTCTATGAACAACTATATGCCACCAAGCTAGAGAACCTGGAAGAAATGAATGATTTCCTAGATACCTACCAACTTCCAAAACTAAGTAAAGAGAAAGTGGATAACATGAACAGGCCCATCACAGCTAATGAAATTGAAACAGTTATCAAAAATCTTCCCAAAAATAAAAGTCCTGGACCAGATGGTTTTACAAATGAATTCTACAAAACCTTCAAAGAAGAATTAATACCTCTACTTTTAAAAGTCTTCCAGAAGATTGAAGACACTGGAATACTCCCTGCCAGCTTCTATGAAGCCAACATCACCCTGATACCAAAAGCAGACAGGGACACAACCAAAAAAGAAAACTACAGACCAATATCTCTGATGAACATAGATGCGAAAATATTGAACAAAATTCTAGCCAACCGGATACAGCAGTATATCAAAAAGATTGTTCATCATGACCAAGTGGGGTTTATCCCAGGCATGCAAGGTTGGTTTAATATACATAAATCAATCAATGTGATCCACCACATCAACAAAAGCAAGACAAAAACCACATGGTCATATCAATAGATGCAGAGAAAGCCTTTGACAAAATACAACATCCCTTTATGATCAAAACACTACAAAAAATGGGAATAGATGGAAAATTCCTGAAGATAGTGGAGTCTATATATAGCAAACCTACAGCCAACATCATACTCAATGGTGAAAAACTGGAAGCATTTCTCCTCAGATCAGGTACTAGACAGGGCTGCCCACTATCACCATTACTATTCAACATAGTGTTGGAAGTTCTTGCCATAGCAATCAGGCAGGAGCAAGGAATTAAAGGCATACAGATTGGAAGAGAAGAAGTCAAACTCTCCTCATTTGCAGATGACATGATAGTATACATGGAAAAACCTAAGGAATCCAGCAAGAAGCTTTTGGAAATCATCAGGCAATACAGTAATGTGTCAGGCTATAAAATTAACATTCAAAAGTCAGTGGCATTCCTCTATGCAAACACTAAGTTAGAAGAAATTGAAATCCAGAAATCAGTTCCTTTTTCTATAGCAACAAAAACAATAAAATATCTAGGAGTAAACCTAACCAAAGAAGTGAAAGACTTGTATACTGAAAATTATGAGTCACTACTCAAAGAAATTGAAAAAGACACAAAGAAGTGGAAAGATATTCCATGTTCATGGGTTGGAAGAATTAACATCATCAAAATGAATATATTACCCAGAGCCATCTACAAATTTAATGCTATCCCCATCAAGATCCCAAGCACATTTTTTAGGAGAATAGAAAAAATGCTACAAATGTTTATTTGGAACCAGAAAAGACCTAGAATTGCCAAAACAATCTTGAGAAAAAAGAACAGAACCAGAGGCATCACACTCCCAGATCTCAAACTGTATTATAGGGCCATTGTCATCAAAACTGCTTGGTACTGGAACATGAACAGACACACTGACCAGTGGAATAGAATTGAGAGCCCAGAAATGAGGCCCCACACGTATGGACATCTAATCTTTGACAAAGGGGCCCAGACTATTATATGGGGAAAGCAGAGTCTCTTCAACAAATGGTGTTGGAAACAATGGGTTGAAACATGCAGAAGAATGAAACTGAATCACTGTATTTCACCAAATACAAAAGTAAATTCCAAGTGGATCAAGGACTTGGATGTTAGACCAGAAACTATCAGATACTTAGAGGAAAATATTGGCAGAACTTTTTTCCGCATAAATTTTAGACATTTTCAATGAAACGAATCCAATTACAAAGAAGACTAAGGCAAGTATAAACCTATGGGACTACATCAAATTAAAAAGCTTCTGCACAGCAAAAGAAACCACTACCCAAACCAAGAGACCCCTCACAGAATGGGAGAAGATCTTTACATGCCATATATCAGATAAGAGTTTAATAACCAACATATATAAAGAGCTTGCCAGACTCAACAACAAGACAACAAATAACCCCATCCAAAAATGGGGGGAGGACTTGGACAGAATATTCACCACGGAAGACATCCAAAAGGCCAAGAAACACATGAAAAAATGCTCCAAGTCTCTGATTGTCAGAGAAATGCAAATCAAGACAACAATGAGATATCACTTCACTCCTGTGAGAATGTCATACATTAGAAAAGGTAACAGCAGCAAATGCTGGAGAGGGTGTGGGGTCAAAGGAACCCTCCTGCACTGCTGGTGGGAATGTCAATTGGTCCAACCTCTGTGGAGAACAGTCTGGAGAACTCTCAGAAGGCTAGAAATGGACCTACCCTATGACCCTGCAATTCCCCTCCTGGAGATATATCCTAAGGAACCCAACACATCCATCCAAAAAGATCTGTGTACACATATGTTCTTGGCAGCACAATTTGTAATAGCCAAAACCTGGAAGCAACCCAGGTGTCCAACAACAGATGAATGGCTGAGCAAGTTGTGGTATATATACATAATAGAATACTACTCAGCTGTAAAAAATGGTGACTTCACCGTTTTCAGCCGATCTTGGATGGACCTTGAAAAAATCATGTTGAGTGAACTAAGTCGGAAACAGAAGGATGAATATGGGATGATCTCACTCTCAGGCCGAAGTTGAAAAACAAGATTAGAAAAGAAAACACAAGTCGAACCTGAAATGGAATTGGAGTATTACACCAAAGTAAAAGACTCTGGGGTGGGTGGGTGGGGAAAATACAGGTCCATGAAAGATGATGAATGACATAGTGGGGGTTGTATTGTTAGACGGGAATCTGGGGAATGTTATGCACGTACAAACTATTGTATTTACTGTTGAATGTAAAACATTAATTCCCCAATAAAGAAATAAATTATTTAAAAAAAAAGAAATTGAGAGGGGAAAAGGAGAGAGATATACACTTGCAAACCTGCTTCACCACCAGTGAAGCTTTCCCCCAGCATGTGGGGAGTGGGGCCTCTAACCTGGGTCCTTGCACATGGTATTGTGTGTGCTCAGCTGGGTGAATCACCATCCTACCAACCCTCCCCCCTTTTAAATTTCATTTCTCCTCTGATAGGAACATAATATAAGAGCAACAGAAGTCATCTTAAGATTGCCACAAGGGGGAGCGAGGCCGTAGCGCAGTGGGTTAAGCGCACGTGGAGCAAAGCACAAGGATGGTCCTAAGGATCTGGGTTCGAGCCCCTGGCTCCCCATCTGCAAGGGAGTCGCTTCACAGGTAGTGAAGCATGTCTGTGGATTTCTGTCTTTCTCTTTCCCTCTCTGTCTTCCCCACCTCTTTCCATTTCTCTCTATCCTATCCAACAACGATGACATCAATAACAACAATAATAACTATAACAACAACAAAAAAAAAGAAAAAGGCAACAAAAGGGAAAATAATTTTTTAAAAATTTACAAAAAAAAAAAAAAAGATTACCACAAGGGCCATGCCTTAGCTACAGAAAAACAGAAAGCTAGAACAATGCTTGGTCCCTGATAATTTTTTTCCCACCAAGGTTATTGACTGCCGGGGCTCAGTACCTGCACTATAAATCCTAGCTGCCACCCCCACCCCCACCCCGCACGCCTTTCTTTTATCTGCTGGTACAGAGAGGAGTTGAGGGGGAGGATAAAATAGAGGGGGACACCATCAATGTGTCCTGGAGCTCTGCTTCTCCAGTGCCCTTCCCCACAAGGGAGAGAGAGAGAGATAGGCTGGGAGTATGGATCGACCAGTCAACACCCATGTTCAGCAGGGAAGCAATTACAGAAGACAGACTTTCCATCTTCTGCATCCCACAATGACCTTGGGCCCATACTCCCAGAGGGATAAAGAATGGGAAAGCTATCAGGGAAGGGGATGGGATACAGAGATCTGGTGTTGGGAATTGTGTGGAGTTGTACCCCTCTTATCCTATGGTTTTGATAATATCTCCTTTTAAAAATAAATTTTAAAAAAATAGAGGGGGACAGAGAGAAAGAGAAATACAGAACTTCTTCACTGCTTGTGAAGCTTCCCTCCCTCCCTTTGTCCTTGGCAGTATATGCACTCAACTGAGTGCCCAACCCCATGATAAATTATTTAACTATCATGTTAGCACTAGATGCTAAAAAGTTTTCTAGAAATTATTAGTTGAAATACACAGAAAAGTGCAGAGCTCATAAATGCGTAGTACAGTAGACTGGAGTAAAACCAGTAGCCAGGTGGCCACTGTTAGTATCTCAGAAGGTTGCTGTGGCTTCTTCGTGACCACAGACCCTTTCCATTCTTGTGCAGACATTTTGGCAGACATTTTCTCTGCTTTATTGTTTTCTATGCAACCATAAATGATAGTTCAGTTTAGCAGATATTCAGAGAGTATCATTCATTAAGTGTGTTACACAAAGTTATGTATACATTCTGTCTCCTTAGTAGAACTTGAGTTTCTTGGAGCAAGGGCACTTTTCTATTTCATGTGTGAATATTTCTTTGTATCTGAAACAATGATTGGGACTCAGATCCTGAGTCTAGACTAATACTGTATCAAGAGTGCTGAGGGGATGGAAGTTTAATATCCACATCTAGCAACGTATTACTGTGTCTTCACATGTATTTTCATAACTGTGTAAGTTTCTGAACCTGCATATGTGTGTATATGAGTGAATAAGGAAATGTGCAAGTGACTATCTGAGTCTATGTATCTCCCTTCACATCTTTGCTAATGTTCTCACCTGCACTATATTTGTGAATATGTCTTTATGTGTATGCAAAAGTGTATATGTGGTTAAATAACAGCCTATGAATCTCTTTGTCTATTTCTCAATATCTATATATTTCCAGAAAGTTAGTTAATGTATATTTCTGTTTGGATATACTTATGTGTAAGCATATTTATCTTTGAGAGGGTCATATGGTGGGAGTTGGAGAACTACTGGTAGAATGATGATAATATTTGAATCTGTGGCCCGCAAATGGATACATCCTTTACATAATCCCTAAATCACACTAGAAGGACCATCTGAATACTTTTCTTGTACTTCCTTTTTTTTTTTTTGAATCTTTTTTTTCTTTTTTTATATTTATTTTATTTATTTATTCCCTTTTGTTGCCCTTGTTGTTTTATTGTTGTAGTTATTATTGTTGTTATCGTTGTTGGATAGGACAGAGAGAAATGGAGAGAGGGAGGTGAAGACAGAGAGGAGGAGAGAAAGATAGACACCTGCAGACCTGCTTCACCGCCTGTGAAGCGACTCCCCTGCAGGTGGGGAGCCAGGGTTCGAACCGGGATCCTAATGCCGGTCCTTGTGCTTTGCGCCACCTGCGCTTAGCCCGCTACACTACAGCCCGACTCCCCTTTCTTGTACTTCCTACATACACAAGGCTGACATGTCCTGGCATCATTCCCATTTTTAAATTGGTTGCAGGCAAAGTGTATTGACACCTATCACGGGGAGATGTGAAATTTTACACTGATGACAACAGTAGTCTTGTAAAACAACATCATCCCCAATAAAGTGATCTATATAAAAAGAAAAAATAACCTTCCTATGAAACTTTGCACCAATTTCTCCTCTGTATTTTTGAGTATATTGGTTTCTTTATCCCTTTCCATTATATTTTCACTCTAGTTGGCTCTTCCCATTCTACCTAGTTTTATTTGTTTATTTATTTATTTATTTATTTATTATTGGATAGAGATAGAAATTGAGAAGGGAGGGGGAAATAGAGAGGGAGAGATACAGAGAGATATCTGCAGCTGTGCTTCACCACTTGTGAAGCTTTCCCCCTGCAGATGGGGACCAGGGGCTTGAACCTGGGTCCTTGTGCACTATATTGTGTGCGCTTAACCAGGTGCACTGCTACCTGCCGCCCTTCTAGCTGGTTTCCTTTAGTGACTGATATTACACAGGTGTTAGGAAGTTCAGGTTTACTAATAGTTTATAAATCTATTAATCTAAATAGGGAAATTATGTACAAATATAGACAGTTGTAGAGATGATAGTTAACCCATGGCTTGGGAGAATTATGGTGGCTTGGGAGAATTGTGGTGGCCTGCAATGGAGGGACTTAGGGATTCAGAACTCTGGTGGTGGGAACAGTGTGGAATTACACCTCTGTTGACATGTAATTTTGACATATATATATTAAATCACTGATACAATAAAAATAAAAAACAAAAAATAAATCTCAGTCTTTTAAAAAAATATTTATTTTCCCTTTTGTTGCCATTGCTGTTTTTTTTATTGTTGTTATTGATGTCATCGTTGTTGGATAAGACAGAGAGAAATGGAGAGAGGAGGGGAAGACAGAGAGGGGGAGAGAAAGACAGACACCTGCAGACCTGCTTCACCACTTGTGAAGCGACTCCCCTGCAGGTGGAGAGCCAGGGGCTCGAACCAGGATCCATACACTGGTTCTTACACTTTGCACCACGTGCGCTTAACCCGCTGAGCTACCGCCCGACTCCCCGTCAGTAAGTCTTTTTAAAGCAAAATGTGTTAGGGTGGTAAAAATCTAGGATGTGAATTGTTATTAAAGGCTGCCACATTATTGTATTGTATTGTATTGTATTGTATTGTATTGTATTGTATTGTATTGTATTGTATTGTATTTATTGTCTTGTAGTGTACTGTACTGTACTGTATTGTAGTATTGTAAATGAACTGCCACTTCAGTTAGAAAGCTATAGTTGACCATGCATAACTTGAAATTTCTTGAACAGTATGTAGAAAAGGCAATCTGATTTCTTTTATTTATTCTCCTATGAGAGAGGTAGAGACCTAAGTATTGTTCCATCACATGTGGCACCAGGAAACAAAGCTTGGACCTCACACATGCAAGGCATTTGCTCTACCTGCTGTCCACAGTGCCACCTCCCTCAGACCCTATGTTAGTCTTAATTTTTTTTAACTTCCAAAACATATGTCCAGTGCTATTCATGGCTCAATACTAATTCCCTTGGAATTGGGTAGTCATTAAAATCTCAAATCGAGGAGCTAAGAGATAGCTCACTTTGTACATAGTGTGTTTTATCTTGTGAGAGGTCCTGGCTTTAAGTCCCTACACCTCCTGGAAGCATTATAGATGGTACAGGGGTGGGGGGAGAGACTCCAAATTGGTGCTATGGTGTCTCACCACTTTGTTCCTCCATCTATTTCCCTCTAACTCTAAAAAATAAAGAAAGAGTGCTGGGGAAGACAGAATAGTGGTTATGCAAAAAAAAAAGACTCTCATGTTTGAGACTCCAAGATACCAGGTTCAATCCTTCTGCACAACTATAAACCAAAGCTGAGCAGTGTTCCATTTAGATCAATAATGGTAGGGAATGTTCCATTCTCCAAAAGGAGGATTGACAACATAGTCTACCCATTACCAGAGGAAGATGTGTCCTGAAATTAGTGCAGCCTAGAATTTTCCTAGCCGTGATCACAGAATGTGAATGCAGACCTACAGGGATGCAGAGGTTACATAGGCTCCTGTCAGGCTGACTATGGGCCCCAGATCAAATCAGCGGGGTTTACAGTTAACAATATTTATATACTTTTCCCATATTTAGGAGCTACTTTCTTCCCTGATCCAGTTTTCTGGTCCTTTTTTCCAGCTATGACACAATCTCCCCAGACGATAACCTGGTCCACCTGAATATTAGATGTCAGGCTCAGGCAAAAACTAGTAAAGTCATGGGCCCTCTGGAATATACCTAAAACAGACCTACTAGCTTTTTCCAAAATGGAGACCCCAAATCTTCATCTGCAATATTCATGCCTTTAAGTTCATGATTAATCAACAATTTGTTCTGCTTTATATCTTAACTCTTTTTCAGCCACCAGGTCCCAGATGATACTATGATGTCAACCCAACTTCCTTGGGTAGAGGACCCCACCATGTGTCTTGGAGCCCTGCCTCCCCAGATCCCTACCCCACTAGGGAAAGAGAGGTAGGCTGGGAGTATGGATTGACCAGTCAACGCCCATGTTCAGTGGGGAAGCAATTACAGAAGTCAGACCTTCCACCTTCTGTACCCCACAATGATTCTGGGTCCATAATCCCAGAAGGATAAAGAATAGGGAAACTATCAAGGGAGAGGAATGGATATGGAGTTCTGGGGTGAGCAATATGTGGAAATGTACCCTTCTGATTATGGTCTCATCAATGTTTCCATTTTATAAATAAAAAAGTCTTCCTTAAAAATAAAATAATAGGGGGCTGGGCGGTGGCACAGAGGGTTAAGCGCAAGTGGCGCAAAGCGCAGGGACCGGCGTAAAGATCCCTGTTCGAGCCCCCGGCTCCCCACCTGCAGGGGAGTCGCTTCACAGGCGTTGAAGCAGGTCTGCAGGTGTCTATCTTTCTCTCCGTTTCTCTGTCTTCCCCTCCTCTCTCCATTTCTCTCTGTCCTATCCAACAACGAATTGCATCAACAAGGGCAATAATAATAGCCACAACGAAGCTACAACAAGGGCAACAAAAGGGGGAAAAAATGGCCTCCAGGAGCGGTGGATTCATGGTGCAGGCACCGAGCCCAGCAATAACCCTGGAGGAGGGAAAATAATAATAATAATAATAACAATAATAAGGCATGAAAAAAAGTTGGCCAAGGCAATAGTGTCATGAATGTGTGCAGTCCCACATGAAAAGAAATGTCCAATGAGAAAAACTCAAACGGATATCATGTTTTTTCCATTCCAGGAGCTCAAAAGTATGCATAGATGATTCAGAAAGCCCCCTCTGGAGAGGAATTTTTTTGCCCCAAGTTTTAGGTTTACTCCTTCTCTATTTCCCATGTAATCCACATCTGGTCCAAGGCAAACTCATCTAACCTTTGCCTTGACAACTCTGTATACCAGTCATTAAACAGTGCTTTCTATGGCCATCTGAGAAGCAGTCAGCTTAGCATCATCTGTCTCTATTCCTAGACGGTCAGACACACTACTGGAGATAATATATATCAAACCTTCCAAAGCTTACTTGAAAGGAGTGTGTTTGGTGGAGGTGATTGACTATTAGTCACAGCATAGTTCTTGTTAAAGAAGTTTTTACTTCATCTTTTCTATTCCTGATGAGCCAGAGTGCCTCAAATTTCCTCTGAATTTCCACCTTGGTCACTTCGGAATTTTATATCCATTGTGTCTTGGTCAGAATTCTATACATATCAATTGATATTGTAACTCCTGAATTTACCTCTTTAGCCAAAATCTCATTTCTAAATTCCTTCTTATAGACTTATCTGCTGAAATGATACCTCTACTAAGATGTTCTCAAACCTGCTTTAAAACAAATTCTTGACTATATCTGTGACCTTATACTTATTCTACTTTTAGCTTTTGTATTTCAGAAAACAGAACCATAAGAATAAGGAGGTTGCTCAGTGCTAGAGCACATGCTTTAGATGGGTAAGTCCTGAGATTTGAACCTAAGCACCACATTAAAAAGAATAACAACAACAACAACAGTGATAAAGAAATAAACCAGTGCCATCATCTTCCCAGTTGCTGAAAGCAGAAATGGAATATCAACTTTGACTTCTCATTCTAACCTAAATAACTTTTTTTAAAAAAATTTTTATTTATAAAAAGGAAACATTGACTAAAATACAGGATAAGAGGGGTACAACAATTCCTACCACCAGAACTCTGTATCCCATCCCTCTCCTGATAGCTTTCCTGTTCTTTATCCCTCTGGGAGTATGGACCCAAGGTCAGTGTGGGATGCAGAAGGTGGAAGGTCTGGCTTCTGTAATTGCTTTCCCACTGAACATGAATGTTGACAGGTCGATCCATACTCCCAGCCTGCCTCTCTCTTTCCCTAGTGGGTAAGGGCTCTGGCAAAGCAGTTGGGTTGTCTGTCCAGGGAAGTCTGGTAGGCATCATGCTAGCATCTGGAACCTGGTGGCTGAAAAGAGTTAACATATAAAGCCAAACAAGTTGTTGACCAGTCACAGACCTAAAGGCTGTAATAGTGCAGATGAAAAGTTGGGGGGTCCTCCATTTTGTAGATAGCTAGTAGGCATATTTTAGTTATATTCCAAAGGGGCTGTGGCTATACTAGTGTTTTTTTTTCCTAAATAACTTAAAAATTTTTTTATTTATTTATTACTGGATGGAGACAGAGAGAAGTTGAGAGAGGAGGAGTACATATAGAGCAAAGAGAAAGAGAATTCTGTAAGTAGGGACCAGGGACTTGAACCTGCATCCTTGCACACTGTATAATGTGTATGCTTAACCAGGTGTGCTACTCCTGGCCCTTGGCCTAAGTAACTTCGATGAAAAAATGTCATTTAATATCATGAGTTTCCTTTGGATTGACCTGGCTCTTTCCAGACAGCTTCTAGTCTCACTTGCCTCCTTAAATATCTGGTCCTCTTCCCACTGGATCCTGAGCTCCACTTGGCGCCGACCACTCTCCTCAGCTTCCCGCATCCTCCTCTGTCGTTCAGCCAGCATGGCAAAGGCGTGAATCCTCCTCTCTTCTTGTAGTCTCACCAGCTCTTTGGACAGGAAGTCAAGCATGTCTGCTAGCACCCTTCCTTCCAGTCCAGCTAAATGGTTTTCCACCAGTGATACCTTAAAAACAAATATAGTGTCTTAAGAATGTATATTCCATGGTGAGTGGTGATTTATGGGAAGGGATGTGCTTATTTCTTATTAGAAATTTTACCTCTAGACTGGCCCCATTCAGTTCTTATGCATGTATGTATTTATTTATTTTTACCAAGGTACTGCTAAACTCTGGCTTATGATGGTGCAGGGGATTGAACTTGGGACTTTGGAGCCTTAGGAATGAAAGTTTCTTTGCATAGGTATTATAGGTATTAACTCCCCTACACTTTTTACTTATTTTTTTTATTTTATAAAAAAGAGACGAGTTGAGAGGGAAGAAGAGAGAGGGAGAGAAATAGAGAGACACCTGCAGTACTGCTTGATCACCTGTAAAGCTTCCCTCCTGCAGGTGGGTACTGGGGGCTTAAACCCTATAAAAATCCTACCAAAACATTTAGGGAGGTGATTCTGCTATGGTCATATAATGTACTGCAATACAGGCACACTTCTTTCTATTTTGTTTCTTTTCATTGCACCTTAAGATACTACATTTTTTACAACTGAAGGTTTGTCGTAATGTTATTTGGAGCAAGTCGGGGGGCAACATTTTTTCAACAGGATGTGCTCACTTATTCACATTTTTTGGTCACTGTCAGAGCTTCACTACTCTGGGATAATCTATATATATTATATATAGATCTGGGATAATATATATAGAAAGAGATAGAGACAAGCAGCAGCAGATCTCTTTCTCTCCTCTCCTCTCCTCTCCTGGATCAACTAGGAATACCAAAGGAGACCACCTGGGACCGAAATGAGACAGGACTGGAACGACTACAGGAACCCACCAGGTCACCAGTGAGTGCAAACACATGTGGCTGGTGACAGAGAGGAGCCTAGGGAGAGATTAAGTGGCTGGTAACAGTCCGGCAGTTTGTCAGTTGAGACACCACTTCCAGTCTGTTCCACTAACAAGGGGACAGCTGAGGAGAGGAGAGGACTCCCTGGAGACTCACCAAGTACAACTCTGGGTCTCCATTGCTACTGCCCTCAGTCTGGAGTGGCGGCAGGAAGGGACACCAGGGGACAGAGATCTAGCAAGGAAACTCAGGAGAAGACCTATACCTCAGTGGCATAGCAGTGGGGCTGTGAAAGTCTCTTTGCATAACCACTGGATTATCTCTGCCAAACCCTGCTTTATCTCTTGGTCAGGAGTCAATGATTAAGCTAAGAAGCCTACTTGTAGTTTAAAAGCCCTCAGGCTCCCATAGCCTACAGGGAAGAAAAGGAAAAAGAGGCTTTTAAACCACTGAGTTCCAACTCAGGGATTAAAATACTATTGAAATAACTGTTAACTTCCACCACTGTGAAACATTAAATTACCTTACTTAGAAGACACAAATCAATCCAGGCAATAGTGATCAGTAATTTGAAAAGTACTGATAAAGGGAACTCATAATATATAAAATGGCTAAACCAACAAGAAGAAATAATGGAGAAACTAACCAGGACAACAGTCCTGCTAAAAGCTCCCCCCCAAAGGGTGAAGCACAAAATAACAAGTTCAACATCCAAACACTAGCTAAGGAAATAATCACAGGAGTGAGTAAAGAGTTTGAAAGAATTGTAATCAGAAATACAGGAACAACAAATGAGACTCTGGAAGAAAACACTAATTATCTCAGGGTTATTAGCTGAAAGCTGAAATAGCTGAGCTAAGAACACAACTAGCTGAACAAGCTAAAACAGTATCATAACAGGGTAACAAAACAGATGAACTCCAGAAAACAGTATGGAGGAGAGAGAATAGAATCAATGCGGCTGAAGACAGAATTAGCAAGATCCAGGATGAATTAGAGACAACTAACAAAGAAGTAAGTGATCTCAAAAAGAGATTAAGAGATGCTGAAAACAACAACAGAGTCCTATGGGATGACTTCAAAAGAAACAATATACACATTATTGGCTTACCAGAGGAAGAAATAGAGGGAGAGGAAGAAAGCATTCTTCAGGCCATAATAGCTGAAAATTTCTCTAGTCTA
This sequence comes from Erinaceus europaeus, assembly GCF_950295315.1. Classification (NCBI taxonomy): domain Eukaryota; kingdom Metazoa; phylum Chordata; class Mammalia; order Eulipotyphla; family Erinaceidae; genus Erinaceus; species Erinaceus europaeus. The sequence continues at coordinate 82,284,565 of NC_080170.1, forward strand.
GACTATATCAAAGACATAAAGATTTAAGAAGCCCAGAGGGTCCCAAACAGAATTAACTCAGACTTAAAGACACCAAGACACATCATACTTATAATGGAAAGAAATAAGGATAAAGAAAGGATCCTGAAGGCTGCAAGAGAAAAACAATGAGTCACCTACAGAGGAAAACCCATAAGATAAGCAGCAGAGTTCTCCACACAAACACTACAGGCCAGAAGAGAATGGCAAGATATCTATCGAATGCTCAATGAGAAAGGCTTTCAACCAAGAATACTATTCCTGCTAGAGTGTCATTCAGACTAGATGGAGGCATCAAAACCTTCTCAGACAAGCAACAGTTGAAGGAATCAACTATCACCAAGCCTGCCCTGAAAGAAGCTCTGAAAGTTCTCCTATAAACATTCAGACCACCATATATAGGTCATATATAAGAACACTCTAAAATTCTACAAGGATGGCATTAAATATCTTCAGTCTTTTATATCAATAAATGTCAATGGCCTGAATTCACATATTAAAAAGACACAGAGTAGGAAGATGGATCAGAAAATACAACCCAACAATATGCTGTCTACAGGAAACCCACCTAACTCAACAAGACAAACACAGACTTAAAGTGAAAGGATGGAAATCATACTTTCACTACCATATAAGCCAATGGCCCACAAAAAAGGGCAGAAACAGCTATTCTCATATCTGACACGATAGACTTTAAAATAGATAAGATTTAAAAAGATAGGAATGGACACTACTTAATGCTCAGAGGATCAGTCAATCAAGAGGACTTAACAATTATTAACATCTATGCACCCAATTAGAAGCCATCTAAATATATCAAATGTCTACTGAAAGAGCTACAGCAATATATTAACAGCAATACAGTCATAGCAGGGGACTTCAACACCCCACTCTCTCAACTTGACAGATCATCCAGGCAGAAAATCAATAAAGAAATAAGGGAGCTAAATGAAGAGATAGATAAACTAGAACTATTGGACATTTTCAGAGTCATTCACCTCAAGAAACTGGAATACACATTTTACTCATATCCACATGGGTCATTCTCAAGGATAGACCATATGTTAGGCCACAAAGACAGCATCAACAAATTCAAGAGCATTGAAATCATCCCAAGCATCTTCTCAGACCACAGTGGAATTAAACTAACACTTAACAATCAACAAAAGATTAGTAAGAGTCCCAAAATGTGGAAGCTCAACAGTACACTTCTTAACAACTTCTGGGTCAAAGAGGAAATAAAGGAAGAAATCAAAATGTTTCAAGAGTTCAATGAAAATGAAGACACAAGCTATCAAAACATTTGGGACACATCTAAGGCACTACTGAGAGGGAAGTTCATAGCTATACAAGCACACATTAGGAAACAAAAAAAAAGCACAAATAAACAGCCTGAATGCACATCTTAAAGACCTAGAAGAAGAACAACAAAGGAACCCTAAAGCAACCAGAAGGACAGAAATCACTAAAGTTAGGGCAGAAATAAATAGCACTGAAAATAAGAAAACCATACAAAAGATCAATGAACATAAATGTTGGTTCTTCGGAAGAGTGAACAAAATCAACAAACCTTTAGACAGACTCACAAATCAAAAAAGGGAGAAGACCCAAATAAATCTGATACTAAATGAAAGAGGAGATAGCACAACAGACACCACAGAAATTCAACATATCATGCGAGGCTTCTATGAACAACTATATGCCACAACAAGCTAGAGAACCTGGAAGAAATGGACAATTTCCTAGATACCTACCAACTTCCAAAACTAAGTAAAGAGGAAGTGGATAACATGAACAGGCCCATGACAGCTAATGAAATTGAAACAGCTATCAAAAATCTTTCCCAAAATAAAATCCTGAACCAGATGGTTTTACAAATGAATTCTACAAAATGTTCAAGAAAGAACTAACACCACTACTTTTAAAAGTCTTCCAGAAGATTGAAGACACTGGAATACTCCCTGCCAGCTTCTATGAAGCCAACATCACTCTTATACCAAAAGCAGACAGGGACACAACCAAAAAAGAAAACTACACACCAATATCTCTGATGAACATAGATGCCAAAATATTGAACAAAATTCTAGCCAACTGGATACAGCAGTACATTAAAAAGATTGTTCATCATGACCAAGTGGGGTTTATCCCAGGCATGCAAGGCTGGTTTAATATATGTAAATCAATCAACGTCATCCACCACATCGACAAAAACCACATGGTCATATCAATAGATGCAGAGAAAGCCTTTGACAAAATACAACATCCCTTTATGATCAAAACATTACAAAAAATGGGAATAGATGGAAAATTCCTGAAGATAGTGGAGTCTATATATAGAAAACCTACAGCCAACATCATAATCAATGGTGAAAAACTGGAAGCATTTCCCCTCAGATCAGTTACTAGACAGGGCTGCCCACTATCACCATTATTATTCAACATAGTGTTGGAAGTTCTTGCCATAGCAATCAGGCAGGAGCAAGAAATTAAAGGGATACAGATTGGAAAAGAAGATGTCAAACTCTCCCTATTTGCAGATGACATGATAGTATACATATAAAACCCTAAGGAATCCAGCAAGAAGCTTTTGGATATCATCAGGCAATACAGTAAGGTGTCAGGCTACAAAATTAACATTCAAAAGTCAGTGGCATTCTTCTATGCAAACACTAAGAAGAAATTGAAATCTAGAAATCAATTCCTTTTACTATAGCAACAAAACAGTAAAATATCTAGGAGTAAATCTAAGCAAAGAAGTGAAAGATTTGTATACTGAAAATTAAGAATCACTACTCAAGGAAATTGAAAAAGACACAAAGAAGTGGAAAGATATTCCATGTTCATGGGTTGGAAGAATTAACATCATCAAAATGAATATATTACCCAGAGCCATCTACAAATTTAATGCTATCCCCATCAAGATCCCAAGCACATTTTTTTTTAGAAGCATAGGACAAATACTACTAATGTTTATCTGGAACCATAAATGACCTAGAATTGCCAAAACGATCTTGAGAAAAAAGAACAGAACTGGAGGCATCACACTCCCAGATCTCAAATTGTATTATAGGGCCATTGTCATCAAAACTGCTTGGTGAATAGACACACTGACCAGTGGAATAGAACTGAGAGCCCAGAAGTGAGCCCCCACATTTATGGACATCTAATCTTTGACAAAGTGACCCAGACTATTAAATGGGGAAAGCAGAGTCTCTTCAACAAATGGTTGTTGGAAACAATGGGTTGAAACATGCAGAAGAATGAAAATGAACCACTGTATTTCACCAAATATAAAAGTAAATTCCAGGTGGATCAAGGACTTGGATGTTAAACCAGAAACTGTGAGATACTTAGAGGAAAATATTGGCAGAACTCTTTTCTGCATAAATTTTAAAGACATTTTCAATGAAATGAATCCAATTACAGAGAAGACTAAGACAAGTATAAACCTATGGGACTACATCAAATTAAAAAGCTTCTGCACAGCAAAAGAAACCACTACCCAAACCAAGAGACCCCTCACAGAATGGGAGAAGATCTTTACATGCCATACATCAGACAAGAGTTTAATAACTAACATATATAAAGAGCTTGCCAAACTCAACAACAAGACAACAAATAACCCCATCCAAAAATGGGGGGAGGATATGGACAGAATATTCACCACAGAAGAGATCCAAAAGGCCAAGAAACACATGAAAAAATGCTGCAAGTCTCTGATTGTCAGAGACATGCAAATAAAGACAACAATGAGATACTACTTCACTCTTGTGAGAATGTCGTACATCAGAAAAGGGAACAGCAGCAAATGCTGGAGAGGGTGTGGGGTCAAAGGAACCCTCCTGCACTGCTGGTGGGAATGTCAATTGGTCCAACCTCTGTGGAGAACAGTCTGGAGTACTCTCAGAAGGCTAAAAATGGGCCTACCCTATGATCCTGCAATTCCTCTCCTGGGGATATATCCTAAGGAACCCAGCACACCCACCCAAAAAGATCTGTGTACACATATGTTCTTGGCAGCACAGTTTGTAATAGCCAAAACCTGGAAGCAACCCAGGTGTCCAACAACAGATGAGTGGCTGAGCAAGTTGTGGTATATATACATAATAGAATACTACTCAGCTGTAAAAAAATGGTGACTTCATCGTTTTCAGCCGATCTTAGATGGACCTTGAAAAATTCATGTTAAGTGAAATAAGTCAGAAACAGAAGGATGAATATGGGATGATCTCACTCTCAGGTAGAAGTTGAAAAACAAGATCAGAAACACACACACACACACACACACACACAAGTAGAACTTGAAATGGAATTGGCGTATCGCACCAAAGTAAAAGACTCTGGGGTGCAGGTGGTTGAAAGGGGAGAATACAGGTCCAAGAAGGATGACAGAGGACCTAGTGGGGGTTGAAACTGGGGAATGTTATGCATGTACAAACTATTGTATTTACTGTTGAATGTAAAACATTAATTCCCCAATAAAGAAATTAAAAAAAAAACAAACAATAAAAAAAAGAAATTGAGAGAGGAGGGGAAGATAGAGAGGGAAATAGAAAGATAGACATCCGTAGACATGCTTTAGCCCTTGTGAAGCGACCCTTCTGTAGGTAGGGAGCCGGAGGCTTGAACCATGGTCCTTGTATGGATCCTTTTGCTTCGTACTATGTGTGCTTAACCTGGTGCACCATCACCCTGATCCTGTTTTTCAATGTATAAAGGTTTTCTCAGAAAAACATTTTTGTTTATTAACTGCTTTTTCTTTGTGGTTTGTAACTCAGTAGGCTGCTATTACGAAATCTGTAGCTGTGTTCACTTACAAATAGCATGCATCATTAAACTGGAAGCTATGTGAGAGATTAAAAAAATGAGTAAATATATATTTAATAGTCAATTCATATCTGTGATCTTAGGATAACTGCTACAATTTCCAATAGAGGAAATAGGGACACAGAACTCTGGTGGTTGGAAAAGTGTAGAATTATACCCTATTGTCTTATAATTTATTAAATCACTAATAATAAAATGGGATGCTGAGGAGAATTGTGGGGGTGATGGAACAGGGCTATATCTTGAATATGGTGATGTTCTCTAACCTGTCAAAACTCATAGGATTGTCTTCCCCAAATGGTGGATTAAAAAATAATGTCTTGGGAAGTTGAGTGGTAGTGCAACAGGTTAAGCGCATGTGGCATGAAGCACAAGGACCAGCATAAGGATCCCAGTTCCAGCCCCCGTGCTCCCCCCTGCAGGGGAGTCACTTCACAGGTGGTGAAGCAGATCTGCAGGTGTCTGTCTTTCTCTCCTCCTCTTTGTCTTCCCCTCCTCTCTCCATTTCTGTCTTAACTAACAATGACAACATCAATAACAACAACAATAACCACAACAACAATTTAAAAAAAAACAACAATGGCAACAGAAGGGAAAATAAATAAATATAAAAAATAATAATGTCTTAAAAAAGTTTCATATGAAGCTTAGCCAGAATGCAGTTCTAAATATAGAAGTGTTTATTGAATTTATTACTTATTTATTACTTTACTCACCTGCTAACTGAAATAAACTACAGCCACCAAATAATTAACAAAAATTGGAAGGAAAATAACTTTAAAATGTGGGCTTTTTTGGGGGGGTGGTGGACAAAAAACAACAACAACACAGCACTGATGTTTACGCCTGGGCTATGCACATGTCAAAGCAGCAACACTATACAAATGAGCTATTTTGGTGGTTAATAAAGATTTATATATATATATTTTTAGGAAGGTTTTTTAAAATATTTTATTTCCTTTTGTTGCCCTTGTTTTTATTGTTGTGGTTGTTGTTATTGATGTCATCATTGTTGGATAGGACAGACAGAAATGGAAAGAGGAGGGGAAGACAGAGAGGGAAAAGAAAAGACAGACACCTGCAGACCTGCTTCACTACCTGTGAAGTAACTCCCCTGCAGGTGGGGAGCCAGGGGCTTGAACTGGGATCCTTAAGCCACTTAACCTGTTGTGTTACCGCCCGACTCCCTAAGATTTTGTATTTCTAAAGATTTATTTACTAATTAATGGGAGGGAGAGAGATACCCAGAGCATCATTCTGGCATATGTGTGTCAGGGCTTGAACTCAGCAGTTCATGCTCACAAATTCAGCACTCTCTCCATTGCAACATCTCAAAGGCTTCTTTTCTTTATCCTTCCTTTTCTTTCTTTGATTAATTTTTTTTCAAATATAGAAGGAAAGACCAAATTCAACTCTGTGAGAGCATGTTCAAATTATGAAGAGTAATAGCAGTGTTTTAAAATGTGGACTGTGACAGAATCATGGGACTGCAGGGTATGTTTCCTTGACGCCATTCCATTTATTGTCACCATAAAGAATAGGAAAGCTATCAGGGAAGGGGATGGGATATAGAGATCTGGTGGTGGGAATTGTGTGGAGTTGTACCCCTCCTATTCTACGGTTTTTTTAATGTCTCCTTTTAAAATAAAATTTAAAAAAGAATAAAAACCAAGAAGAATAATGTAACAAGAAAGTGGCAAGAATGAAAATGAAATAACCTTGTGCTCATGCAAATTTCTCTGCCGTTGTAAGGCCAAGGTCACTTGCTTCTCAACTTTCTTCACCAGCCTGTCATCTCCCTGAAGTGCGTGACTGGTGCGCAGCTCCTGGATCAACTCCAATCGCTTTTCTTTTCCTTCAAACATCTGTATCAAATCAAATCCAATCAAATGAAATAAAGACCTTCAAATTAGTGTCTCTTGTGCCAGGAAGATTACTTGCCTGCACAATGAGATTATTGAATGCGGGGGGAGGGATGATCTATGTGGAGCAAAGTAAAGTAGGCATACAGTCAAGACTCAAAACTGTAGTTAGCTATTTATAAGTTCATTTTTAAGCCAGGTACTGTTAGCAATATGCAAACTCAACTATTTTATGACTCTGCAGAAGTCAGGGAATCTACTTAGTGTGTGTGATATCTTAACAGTAAAACTTCAGGTAAGAAAACAATTGGAATTAGCAATTTCATGAAAGAAACTAGTTCTACAGAGTCTTTTGGTGCAACTGTGGCAAACAGGCAGGTTATTTCCTTCTTTCTTTGAGACTGCCATCCACTTGGTCAAACTATTTTAGTAGAGAGGAGTGGGGAGGTATTTCAGGAGTATAATTCTAGAGGACAGCAGGAAAGAGGAGGGAATTCACCCTAAGGAAACCAAGTACACATGCATTTTATAAATCTATTCTTAAAGGAGAAACATAGGACCAATGGCTGAACCCTACATACAATGTTCTGAATGACTCTGCCCCGGAGTAACTTTTGAAGGTAGATCACAGCCATTTCTATATCTTCTTCTTCCTAAAAGAAAAAAAATGGAAAAACACAGCTTGATGATAATAGCAGTTAGTGTCATTTTTTTTTAAATATTTACATCAAAAGAGACTTTGTGGGGCTAGATGGTGGCACACCTGGTTGAATGCAAGTGTTATAACGCACAAGGAAATGGGTTTGAGTCTCTGGTCTCCACCTGAGGGGGAAAGCTTTGCAAGTGGTGAAGCAGTGTTGCAGGTGTCTCTCTATCCCCTCTTCTTCTCTATCTCTGGCTGTCTCTATCTAATAAATAGATAAAAATAAAAATATAAAAGAGCTTTTATTTTTTAAAAAAGATACTGTGTTAGGTGCCAGAAGAATTTAAAAAAATTTATTATCTTTATTTATTTATTGAATTGGGACAGCCAGAAATTGAAAGGAAGAGGGAGATGGGGGGAGAGAGACAGAGAGACACCTGCAGCACTACTTCACCACTTCTGAAGCTTTTCCTCTGCAGGTGGGGACTCATGGCTTGAACCCAGGTCCTTGCGCACTGTAACACATGCGCTCAACCAGATGCGCCACCACCCGGCCCCAGCAGAATAATTTATTTATTTATGAATTCCCTTTTTTTTCCTTATTGTTTTATTGTTGTAGTTATTATTGTTTTTGTTACTGATGTTATTGTGGTTGGATAGGACAGAGAGAATTGGAGAGAGGAGGGGAAGACGGGGAGAGAAAGATAGACACCTGCAGACCTGCTTCACCGCTTATGAAGCGACTCCCCTGCAGGTGGGGAGCTGGGGGCTGGAACAGGGATCCTTACACCGGTCCTTGTGCTTTGTGCCACCTGAGCTTAACCTGCTGCACTACCGCCCGGACTCCCCCAGCAGAAGAATTGAAAGAGAAATAAAACACGGAAGGAGTCCGGTGGTAACACAGCGGGTTAAGTGTGTGGTGCAAAGCCCAAGGACCACAGTAAGGATCCCGGTTTGAGCCCCCATCTCCCCACCTGCATGGGAATCGCTTCACAGGCGGTGAAGCAGGTCTGCAGGTCTCTCTCTTTCTCTTCCCCTGTCTTCCCCTCCTCTGTTCATTTCTCTCTGTCCTATCCAACAATGACGACATAATAACAACAACAACAATAACTACAACAATAAAAAACAAGGGCAACAAAAAGGAAAATAAACAAAATATAAAAAAAATTAAAAAAAGAAATTAAACATGGTTCCTGTCCTCACTGACTACGTAGTATTTTAAATGTTACTCTCTGTATCATTAACATTCATTATTGTTTTTCATCATACTTAAGATGTCATTAACAAATGATATCAAAAATAAAAAAACCTTCTCTACTTACATGCAGAAATATAGACAAATGAAGCTATTTCTGTCATTTTGCTATGATTCTTTCAAGCAAAAAACCTTTCTGAATATTGTTTATAGCCTCCCTTCTACATTTGTTTTTTGTGTTTGTGAGTTGATAAAGAATACAGCTAATCTGATACAAAGTCTAAAGTGTAAGCTCAACTCAGAAGAATTTAGTTAAGATGAAAATGATGAACAAGTTTTTAGTCATTCATAAAAATCACTTTACATAGTTATATGTTGAAAGTAGGAAAAGTAGAATCTGCAAATTGAATTAAGTTGTCTCTGAGTGTAAAAGGAAGTAAGACTTCAGGTAAGAAATGTGTTGGAATGAGCAGTTCCATGGGATTTTCACCTACATATCAATGGCATTATGTTGTCCATAAGCACAATTAGTCAGTGGGAGCTTTCCAATTTCTCCACAGAAATGACCCAGCAGAGATGTTAGTGACATTTCCTGTCAAGTGTCCTCCCTCTGGCAAAGCACACCAACTTGCTAAATACAATTTAGTTTCTTGTAAGAATTGCCCTATATTGAGGGAGAATGGGCTAACCTGTGAAGAGGAAACTTCCAGTCCATCACACAGCCACAGGTCTCTGTAAAGTTATACATTTGCACTGTGGCATCTATAGCAGTTTCATATTAACATGAGTAGTCTGAGTAGGTCCCTTAAAACTGAATGAATCATTATGTGACCTCACCATGACTTATGCCTCTTAATGCTATCTACAAATAGCCATATCTTAGATACTGACTGCACCAATTTAGTATTTCGGTAATTTAGTATTTGGAAAAATGTTGTTTTTAGAAATGCTTTTGCAATTTAAGCCCAGTGTGTACCCAATAAATTGGAGGAAACTATATACTTCAAAGTGAAAGTGCTTAATAGTTTGCTATGATTAGACTTAGACTTAATAAGCTCAACAAGCAAGTAGCAAGACCTAAAGAAGACACCATAAAGTATCTAATAAAATATTTACTACTTAGGCCTAGAAACCCTCCTCTCCTACCCCCTACTTCACTTCCCTCAATCACTTGAAGTCTAACCTCATTAGATAAGGTAAGGACTACAGAATAGGATAAAGGCAAGAGATTGGCACACTTTAATGAGGGCCCTTTTGGTTAATTTCAACTCTTTCCATCATCTGGGGCCCTAGTTAGGGAATCTATACCCCCCACCTCACTTCCCTCACTTTATCTACTCAATTAACTACACAAAAGAAACTAAGAGATAGCTTCTAATCTCTTCTGACATCAATATCATTAGTGTCACTAGATAATCTTTAGAAGAAACACTGTATACAATTGGCCAAGAGATATACTGGCAAATATATATATATATCAACCAAGGAACAACTATTGTGCCCTATTACAACCTCTATTATAATCATCAAACAAATAAATGCAGTAAAACTTAAGGTTAACTTAAATCTCACTTAAACCCTAGGTCTATTCCCTCCCTAACTTGAAGCCAAATCCCATAAACCCAATACTGGTTTGGTTAAAACGAATGATACTCAATGATTTAACAACTAAGAGAAAGTCTAACCTCATCAAATAAAGAAAGGTCTACAAAAACAAGAGACTGGCTAAACTTAATGATGGCCTTTTTGGGTCAATACCAGTCCATCCCATCATCTGGGGTTCTAGTCAGGGAATCCCTGGATTCTCACATAGATATGGTGGGCCTAGACCTCTAATATGTCCCTCTCTCTAACATCACTGGTAACTTCTATCAGGAACATCATCATAAGCCCTTTTGTGGACCTGTTTAAGACCTTGCCCTCACTACAGAGCAACAATGGTAGGGGCTGTCCCACTCTTCAAAGGGAGACAGGGTCAGCCTACTCTGCCACGTGAGGAAGACAGGTCCTGAAATGAGTGCAGCCTCAAATGTTTCATGGTCATGGACTGCAAGCTGACTGACAGGGACTCAGAAAATACACAGGTTCCTCCGCTAAATATGAATATATATGGGCTGTAGGTCAGATAAATGAGGTCAACAGTTAATGGTATTTAGATACTTTCCTCATGTTTGGGAGCTACTCTCTGCCCTAATCCAACTTTCTAGCCCTATTTTCAACTCTGACACCATTGTCTACCTGCATGTTAGCTATCAGGCTTAGGCAAAAATTTCTGAAGTCATAGGCTCCTTGGAGCATACCTGAAATAGATCCCCAAGCTTCTTCCTACCCGAAGGTCCCTAATTTCATCTGCTCTGTTCCTACTTTAGTGTTCTGGTTTATTAAACAATTTGTCCTGCTTTGTATTCTGCCACCTTTCAGTCAACAAGTTGCAGATGCTACTATGATTCCATCTTGATTTCCCTGGGCTGACAATGACACCAGTGTGTCCCAAAATCTCACCTCTCCAGAGCCCTAACTCACTAGGGAGAATTAGAAGCAGACTAGGGGTATAGATCAATCTGCCCATGTCCACGTCCAGCAGAGAAGAAATTAGAGAAGCCAAACCTTTCACTTTCTGCACCCCATGAAGAACCCTGGTCCATAATCCCAGAAGGATAAAGGGTAGGGAAGTTTCTGCAATTGCTTCTCCACTGGACATGGGCATTGGCAGGTCAATCTATACTCTTAGCCTGTTTCTATCTTTCCCTAGTGTAGTAGGGCTCTGGGGAGGTGGGGTTCCAGGACTCATTGGTGAGGTTATCTGACATGGAAGTCAGGTTGGCATCATGGTAGCATCTGCAACTTGGTGGTTGAAAAGCATTGAGATATAAAGTTTGTTTAAATTGTTTAATAATCAGGAACCTAAATGTAAAAAATATAGCAGATGAGATTTGAGGTCTTCATGTTAGAAGATGGTAGGAAGTCTATTTTGGTTATATTCCAAGGAGCCCATGACTTTGCTAATTTATGCCTAAGCCCCATAGCTAACATGCAGGTGGGCTAAAATTATTATCTGGAAGGATGGTGTCAGAGTTGGGAACAGGACTAGAAGTTGGATCAGGGCAGAGAGTAACTCCCAAATATGAGAAAAGTATATAAATAGTGCTAACTGTAAACCTCACTGATCTGACTTAGGACCCATGTCTATCCATACTTAGCTTAGGAGCCTGTACAGAAGCCAGACTTCCCACCTTCTGCACCCTATAAAGATCTTTAGTCTATACTCCCAGAGGGATAAAGAATAGGGATGCTTCCAATGGAGGGGATGGGATATGAAACTCTGGTGGCGGGAACTGTATGGAATTGTACCCCTCTTATCTCACAATCTTGTCAATCATTATTAAATCAACAGTAAGAAAGAAAGGAAGGAAGGAAGGAAGGAAGGAAGAAAGAAAGAAAGAGAGAGAATAGGGAAGTTTCCAATGGAAGGGATGGGACACAGAACTCTGCTGGTGGGAACTATATGGAACTATACTCCTCTTATCTTAGAATATTGTTAATCATTATTAAATCACAGACAAATAAGAAAAATAAAATAAAACTGAATGAATTCTGGTACATTGACCAAACTGAGTTTGAAAAATAATGAAGGCAGGATATGACCTTTATCAGAGTGAACTCTAAGCCATTATTTGTTGTTCTCTGTTTTCACTTTTGAAAAATACTAGGCTTAGGTTTCATTTCTTTTATTTTTCTGCCAGGGTTTGTTTGTTTTGCTCAGGTTTCATGCCTGCTCCATTCCACCAATCATGACAGACTCTTATTTATTTGTTATTTCTCATCGCTAGAACTTCACTGCTTTGAGATTTTTTTTAAAAGATAGATAAAGAGAGGGAGAGAGGGAAAGATACCACAGCACTAAAGCTTCCTCCAGTTCAGTGGAGGTTGGGCTTGAACTAGTGTCACAGGCATGCCATAGGTGCACTATGTAGTTGAGCTGTTTTGCTGGCCCTTTTCCTTTCCATTCTTCTTTTTATATAAAGTAAGAGACAGAGACAGAGAGAGAGAGAGAGAAAGGAAGAAAGAAAGAAAGAAAGAAAGAAAGAAAGAAAGAAAGAAAGAAAGAAAGAAAGAAAGAGAGAGAAGGAGAGGCACTATTTCACAGTTCATGAAGCTTCCCTTCTGTAAGGAGTTCCCATATAGTAGCTGGGGTCTTGATCATAATTCCTTGTCCAGGTAAGCCATATCCCAGCCTCTTGATTTCATTTCATTTTGCTTGATTTTGATGTTTGAAACATAAGGGTCAAGGCAATATAAGATCTTGAGGAACTAACACTATTAAGCTTTATTATTATTTTTTTAACTCAAACTACCCAAAGAATAAACTGACAGCAATACTAAATTTAGTTCAAGTAAAAAGTTTCAAACTTACATTGGAACTCATTTCCAAGGTTGGAGTTGGCAGCCGAGGTTTAGGTATAGGCTTTTTCTCAAGAAAGCGTAGTGATTTCTTCTGTTCAGGCACTTTATTCTTCTTATCCAGCAGTGCCTGAAATAACACCAATGTCACTTCTTACCTTTATATTTTATTCTACTAACAAATATAGACCACAAGTTTGAATGTAAATAAGAAACAATCTTCTCTATGACTATGTTAGGTCACTTTGAGAAAGTGGTTGTGGGCAGGGGTAGATAAGCATATTGGTTATGCAAAGAGACTCTCATACCTGAGGCTCCAAAGTCTAAGGTTCAGTCCCCTGTAGCACCATAAGCCAGAGCTGATCAGTGCTCTGGTTAAATAAATAAGTAAGTAAGTAAGTAAGTAGGTAAGTAAGTAAGTAAGTAAGTAAGTAAGTAAGTAAGTAAGTAAATAAATAGGAGTGTTTGTATCTCCCAAGGGTGCTATTTCTAAGGATAAGTTAAGGGCTAAGTTAAACAGTCACTAAACATTACATTTTAGGTGTATCCATATTAATCAAAGAGTAGGAAATTTTAGATTATATTTGAGTTTTTAAAGTTCTATCATTTAGGTAGGGATAGCCCCAGTCTCTGAAGGGAGGCTAGGGGTATCCTGCCCTGCCACTTGAAAAAGACTGGTCCTGAAATGAGTACAGTTTGCAATATTCTTCAAATGTGACCATGAGCTATAAGCTCAGACCAATAGGGACTTAGAGGTTACACAGGCTCTGGAATTAAATATAAATATGCATTTATATGTGGGCCTTGGAGCAGGTGGATGGAGGTAAATAGTTAATTTTAGCCACAGAATTTATTTTATAAGAATGGGAGCTACTCCTTTCCCTAATCCAACTTTCTAGCCTTTTTATCCACCCTGACACCATTTGCTCAGACAATATTCTCATCTAATATCACGCTAGCCACCAAACTCAAGTAAAACTACTATAGTTGTATGCCCCCAAGAACATGCCTAGAGTGGTTCTCCTAGCTTTCTTCTACCCTAAAATCCCTAATCTCATCTGCTCTGATCCTACTTTCTGGTTCCTGTTCATTAACCATCTTGTCTCAACTTAGGTCATACCACTTTCCAGACACCAAGTTACAGATGCTACCATGACTCCACCCCAATTTCTCTGGGCAGACGACCTCACCAATGTGTCCTGGACCCTCCCATCTCCAGAGCTCTGGTCCACTAGGGAAAGATAGAAACGGGCTGGGGGTATGGATCGACCTGTCAACACCCATGCTCAGCAGAGAAGCAGCTACAGAAGCCAGAACTCCTACCTTCTGCTCCCCATAAACAACCTTGATCCATACTCCCAGCTGGGGAGAAGTGATAGGATGAAGATAAGAGCACTCTGCACTCCAGCTCCATCAGCACCCAGAGAGAGAGAAGGAAAAGGAGAGGGACATATGGAAGTAGTTACAATGTCATGAATGGCTTAGAGGAAAAGAGAGGATTGAATCAGAAAAAGAAAACAGAAGTAGAACCTGAAATGGAATTGGCGTATTGCACCAAAGTAAGACCCTGGGTGGGTGGGTGGGGAGAATACAGGTCCAAGAAGGATTCAGAGGACCTAGTGGGGGTTGTATTGTTATATGGGAAACTGGGGAATGTTATGCATGTACTTATTGTTGTGTTATGTTGTACTTATTGTTGAATGTAAAACATTAATTCCCCAATTAAAAAAGAAAAGAAAAAGAAGGGGCAACTATGTATAAATGTGGACAGATAGTTGTAGAGAAGATGGTTGGCCCATGTCTACAACTTTAGGGGAACTGTGGTGAATTGCAGTGGGGAGAGTGAAGTGAAGATTAAGAACTCTGGTGGTGGGAACGGTGTGGATTTAGACCCACACCGTTGACATGTAATTCTGTAATATAAAAGTATTTTTAAAATATTTAAAAAAATTTTAAAAAGAAAAAAAGTTCTGTAATTTATATGCAGGCAAAACCCTCATTCCTGTATGTTTTTCAAAATGTATTTATTATTTTTAAAATTTATTTATTTATTCCCTCTTGTTGACCTTTTTATTGTTGTAGGTGTTATTGTTGTCATCATTGTTGGATAGGACAGAGAGAAATGGAGATAGGAGGGGAAGACAGACGGGGGAGAGAAAGACACCTGCAGGCCTGCTTCACTGCCTGTAAATTGACTCCCCTGTAGTTGGGGAGCCGGGGACTGGAACCAGTATCCTTACGCCGGTCCTTGTGCTTTGCGCCACCTGCGCTTAACCCGCTGCACTACCACCCAACTCCCAAAATGTATTTATTTTTATGAAAGAAAAAGGAGAGAGAGAGAGAACTAGAGAACCATTCTGGCATATGAGGCACTGAGGGCTGAAATCAGGCCTAATACATGCAATAATTTGGTGTTCTACATAAACCCTGCATCAAATCCCTGGCCTAACTACTATACCAAGGCAATAGAGAACTTTTGATCTAGGTAATAGAGAATTTTCTGTATAGTAAGTAGCTTAAATATTTAAAATGTTTTCTTGTTATAGCGGTACAGGGAATCATTAAATTGGCCTTGAAGAAATAAATGAGGATTTCTGAAAATCAACTTATTTCCTGTGAAAGACTCTGTGTTTCTATTCCACACTTTTTTTATTACCAAAATTTACACAACATAAACTTTAGTTTATTGGTCCCATTTTCAGCCAGAGGGAGGTATACAACTTAAAATCATTATAAATTCTGAACTTTGTGATTTTATAGTCATGTCTTAGTGACTTTTTCATCAAATAAAAACTTTTTGTTTGTTGTTAATACCTTTATCCCACAAAGATAAGTTTTAAAACAAGCACTGAGCCAAAACCTGAAACTAATAGAAATATATATATGCTGTAGTAAAACATGAAATTTATGTGGCTCTAATAGTCTCTCTGAATTTCTTTGTAAGGAAGCTGACAGAAAGTGTGTAATAGTATTCTAACAACACCAACTAATAAGTCAATAGAAAGCAGAAGTAGTCTGAAAGCAATTAATAATTCTAAACTCAAGCATCTTATGAATGAAGGATTTTAAAACCAACCATTCATAAGGTGTGTTGATGAGAATGTGGGAAAGACAGGCACTCACACACATTGCTGGAAGTAGCACTTCATTTATATAAGAAAAGTTGCCAATGCGCACAAAAATTATAAATGTGCATATATTGTAGGCCAGCAATGTCTAGGAATTTTCTTCTAAATGTATTCACATGTATGCCAAAACTATATGCAAGCAATGTTACTCATTGCAGCATGGTTTTTAATACCAAAAAGTTGAAAATAATATAAACAATAATCAAAAGGGGGCTAGTTATTACCATACAATTTACTAGATAATGACATATCATGCAAAATAAAATTTGACAAACTTTCCTGGTAGTACAGACATAGAATGATCTCCATGAGACATAAAAACAAAAACAAAAGCATGCAGAATAGTCTTATATATACTATCATTTGTGTTTGTGAGTTTTTGACACTTCTATGTATATGTATTTCTATATATACCCATGAATACACATATATATACAAATACATATGTATTTGAAGATATATTCATATCTGTTTCTATTTTTAAAATGGAAGCAGAGCTATATAACTGAAAATGTCAACTGCTTCTAATAGCCAGCAGACAGGAATAGAGAGGAAATATTTCAGTTGATATTCTTGTATAGCTCATAACATTTTTGCTATGTGACATATTTGTAATCAATAAGTAAATTCTATATACAAGAATAAAAGAAGACAAAATAATTCAAAATTTGAGAAAAATTAGACTTTAATTGTTCAAAAAGTGTCCAACAAAAGCCCAACAAAAAGTAATGTAAGTTTTATTGAGCCAACAATAAAATATTTGAGAATTTCTTCACTCTTAGCCTCATAGCTGCCTTGGAAAGCAAAACTAAGAGAATATAAATTAATGTTATAATATTAAGAAAATGCTTAAAAATGGTAAACATTTAGTCTATTATATGCCAAAAGCAACTGGACAAGGCATCAAAATTATAGTGCAGCCTAAACTTCTATCCAGAATTGCCTGGAATATTGTCCTGGGGAAATTATTTTATGTCATTTTGATATTACTCTTCCATGATTACTATGTTAAAATAACAAAGTTTTGGGAGTCGGGCGGTAGCTCAGTGGGTTAAGCGCACGTGGCGCAAAGCTCAAGGACCGGAGTATGGATCAGGCTAGGAGCCCCCGGCTCCCCACCTGCAGTGGAGTTGCTTCACAGACGGTGAAGCAGTTCTGCAGGTGTCTTTCTCTCACCCCCCCGTCTTCCCCTCCTCTCTCCATTTCTCTCTGTCCTATCTAACAACGATGACATCAATAACAAAAACAATAATAAATACAACAATAAACAACAAGGCCAACAAAAGGGAATCAATAAATATTTTTTTTAAACTAACAAAGGTTTTCAAATTTTACAATCTGTGCCTTCATACACCTGTGATTCTGCATTCTGAAAATGATATGATGTAGGGCTATGAATATGCCTTGCCTAGACATAAATTTGATACTTAATCACTTCTTGAATTTCAATCAGTATTTGAAACTGGTAGACTCCACTGAATGACATCTCATCCAAAAGTCTAGAGGGGAGATAGAACAAGAATAGTATATGAATGTGAGGTCTTCTCACCTATGTGTTCACCTGGACTGGAGGTATGGATTGACCTGCCAACTCCCTTGTCCAGCAAAGAAACCATTACAGAAGCCAGAACTCCTACTTTCTGTAACCCAAAAAGAATTTTGGTCCATAATCCCAGAGAAGGAGAAACTTTAGGGGAAGATGACTAGCAGGCATGAAGTCCAATTCTATTAGGACTCAGAAATAGAAGAGGAAGAAAGGAAAGACATTTGGAAGTAGTAAATAGGTGTAGGCATGACTTAGAAAGGAAGAGAAGACAGGAACATAGAAAAAATTATTAGGCAAAATTATAGATAGGCAGGCAGTTCTAGAAATAATAGGAAAAAAAGTAGTAAAACTATATTGTGTGATTATAACATATGGACCAGCGAAATGAATGACAGAAAAGTCACTGTGATGGCAAGAAGAAACTGGGAATGATCTGTTGTAAGGTACCTACACTACAGGTGAGTTATTTGGAGATAGACTTGGGCATTAGAAATTAATCAGAAGGGGAGTCGGGCTGTAGCGCAGCGGGTTAAGCGCAGGTGGCGCAAAGCACAAGGACCGACATAAGGATCCTGGTTCAAACCCTGGCTCCCCACCTGCAGGGGAGTTGCTTCACAGGCAGTGAAGCAGGTCTGCAGGTGTCTATCTTTCTCTCCTCCTCTCTGTCTTCCCCTCCTCTCTCCATTTCTCTCTGTCCTATCCAACAACGACAACAACAATAATAGCTACAACAATAAAAAACAACAAGGGCAACAAAAGGGAATAAATAAATAAAATAAATATTAAAAAAATAAAAATAAAAATAGAAATTAATCAGAAAAGAAGTTTAAGGAGGCCGGGGAGACAGCATAATGGTGGTTGGACAAATGACCTTCACACCTGAGGTTCTGAGGTCCCAAGTCCAATTCCCAACACCACCATAAGCCAGAGATGAGCAGTGCTCTGGTCTTGGTCTCTCTCTCTCTCTCTCTCTCTTTCATTCAAATAAAATAAATATGTGTGGTCTCTCTCTTTCATTCAAATAAAATAAATGTGTGTGGTCTCTCTCATTCAAATAAAATAAATGTGGGGGGGGGGGTTGCAGATGGCAGCACACCTGGTTGAGTACACAAATTACACTGAACAAGGACCCAGATTCAAGTTCTTGGTCCCCACCTGTAGGGGGAACACTTCATAAGTGGTGAAGCAGTGCTGCAGGTGTCTATCTATCTATCTCCCTCTTCCCTCTCAATTTCTGTGTCTATCCAATATGCAATATATATATACATATACATAATAAATAAAATCCTTAAAAATAAAAATAGTTTAAGTTCCTGAAATTTTGTAAAATTTAAAGCATGTTGATAATCACAAGTTTAAAAATTGTAATAGAGATTTAAGAACAGAAAGAGAATACAAAATAAAACTTGGACTGGTTTGATGTATTGCACCAAAGCTAAGTCTCAATTAAAAAAAAGATATTAGCACCAGAAAAAAACCTAGAATTGCCTAAACAATCTTGAGGAAAAGAAACAAAAATGGAGACATCACACTCCCAGATCTCAAACTATATTATATGGCCATCATCATCAAAACAGCCTGGTACTGGAACAAAAATAGGCACACAGACCAGTGGAACAGATTTGAAAGCCCATAACTAAACACCCACACCTATGGATATCTAATCTTTGATAAGGCGCCCCAAAGTATCAAATGGAGAAAGGAGGTTCTCTTCAATAAATGGTGCTGGAAAACGGTTGAAACATGCAGAAGAATGAAACTAAACCTTATCTCACCAGAAACAAAAATCATCTCCAAATGGATCAAGGACATGGATGTTAGACCAGAAACTATCAAATACTTAGAGGAAAACATTGGTGGAACACTTTCCCATCTAAATCTCAACACATCTTTGATGATACAAACCTAATTGTAAGGAAGACTAAAGCAGAAACAAATCAATGGAACTACATCACACTGAAAAGCTTTTGCATAGCCAAAGAAACTATGAAACAAACAAGGAGACCCCTCACAGAATGGAAGAAAATCTTCACATGCCATACATCAGACAAGAGACTAATCACCAAAATATACAAAGAGCTCAGCAAACTTAGCACCAAAAAAGCAAATGACCCCATCCAAAAATGGGCAGAGGATATGAACAGAACATTCACTACAGAAGAGATCCAAAAGGCTAACAAACACATGGAAAACTGCTCCAAGTCACTGATTGTCAGAGAATGCAAATAAAGACAACACTGAGATACCACCTCACTCCTGTGAGAATGGCATACATCAAAAAGGACAGCAGCAACAAATGCTGGAGAGGCTGTGGGGACAGACGAAGCCTTCTGCACTGCTGGTGGGAATGTAAATTGTTCCAGCCCCTGAGGAGAGCAGTCTGGAGAACTCTCACAAGGCTAGACATGGACCTTCCATATGACTCAGTAATTCCTCTCCTGGGGATATACCCCAAGGACTCCATAACACCCAACCAAAAAGATATGTGTACACCTATGTTCATAGCAGCACAATTCGAAATAGCTAAAACCTGGAAGCAACCCAGATGCCCAACAACAGATGAGTGGCTGAGAAAGCTGTGGTATATATACACAATGGAATACTATACAGCTATTAAGAACAATGAACCCACCTTCTCTGACCCATCTTGGATGGAGCTAGAAGGAATTATGTTAAGTGAGCTAAGTCAGAAAGATAAAAAGATGAGTATGGGATGATCCCACTAATCAACAGAAGTTGAGAGAGAAGAACAGAAAGGTAAACTAAAAGCAGGATTTGACTAAATCTGGAGTAGGGCAACAAAATAAAAACCCTGTGGTGGAGGTGAGTGTAGATATTCAGCTTCCCAGGGTGGCGGGTGTGGGTGGGGTGGATAGGTATGATGGTACACAGTCTTTTGCTGATGGGAATGGTATTTATGTACATTCCTATTAATCTGTAGTCATATAAATCACTATTTAATTAATATTAGAAGGGGAAAATTGATTGTATGACTCAAAAATTTTAAAGCACAGACTGAGTCTTTTTAATACATAGCCTGAGTCTTTGATATGTTGACTCTCCCAAAAGCCTAGACCAGGGAGAACAGAAGCAACCCACCGGTTGTATATAGCACAGCTATATACAAATAATGTCAAAGGACATAAATTATGGTGATGTTGTGTATGATACAGCAAATCCTAACAAAGGTATTTTTCAAAGTTAATCCAATTACCAAATAATGTGATTATAAAAATAACTATCTATTTTCTTCTTGAACCCTAAGACAACAATTACCTCATGTTTCCTTCATAGAGCCTATATTTCCCCCAGTCCTGGAACCTCTAGGGTGGGGCTCTTTCCTGAAGGCTTCTCTCAATTCATACCAAATAATATTGCATCTGCCAATCCCAATCAAATGAATCCAATGAGTACCACCTCAGCATGCTTCACTTCAGACTGTGTCCAGAGACTTCAGGTGGGAAATGTCAACCCTTCAGCTTCATTACTTGGATGAGACCTTTCCTTTCATAGTATTCTCTAATTTCATTCCAGGTGGTTCATTTCCTAACAAAGTCCCAAAACCTAGATATAGACCAGGTCCTGTGAGATAGAGCATATGTTCACATGTATCCATAAACTCTAGGGCAAAATATATACCTGAAAGCAAAAATACACAATGGTCTGCAATGAGTCAGTATAAAGTTCCTAATGAAATAGTATCTAATTAGACTTAGATACCTTCCTCACCTACCTCCTATTACAGTTCTCTCACTCACTCCAAAGCTAACCTTATCAAAGCAAGGACTGCAAAAGCTGAGTAAGGGCAAGAGACTCGCATACTTTAATGATGACTCTTTAGTCTCTATCAGGCCATTCCACCAGCTGGGGCCCTAATCGGGGAATCCAGAGATTCCCAAACAAACTTGATGGGTCTAGAACTCGAATAAATCCCTCTCTCTATTGTTACCGGTCATTTATATCAGGAACAACAAAATAGACCCCTTTGTGGGCCCCCATAGGACCTTGCCCTCAACTTGGATCAACAATGGTAGAGAATGTCCCATGCTCCAAAGGGAGGATGGACAACATACTCTATGCTACCCCTGAGGAAGATGGGTCATTACTGGGGCAGCATGGAGTGTTCCTATTCATGATCACAGAATGTGAGCTCAGATCTAGAGGGATGCAGAGGTCACACAGGCTCCTAAGCTAATTATGGGCCCCAGATCACATCAAATCGATGGGGTTTACAGTCAACAATATTTATACCCCTTTCCCACATTAGGGAGCTACTCTCTTCCCTGATCCAGCTTTTTGGTCCTTTTCCAGACATGACATCATCTCCCCAGACAATAACTTGGAGCCACCTACATATCAGATTTCAGGCTCAGGCAAAAACAAAAACACTATACTAGTTTTTATAAAACACTAGTATAGCTATAGGCCCTTTGAAATATAACTAAAATATGCCTACTAGCTATCTAAAAAAAGAAGGACCTCCCCAACTCTTCATCTGCACTATTCCAGTCTTTAGGTCCATGATTGTTCAGCAATTTGTTTGGCTCTATATGTTAACTCTCTTTTCTGCCACCAGGTGCCAGATGCCAGCAGGATGTGACCAGACTTCCTTGGACAGACAACCCCACCAATGTGCCTTGGAGCTCTGCTTCCCCAGAGCCCTTCCCCACTAGGGAAAGCGAGAGACAGGCTGAGAGTATGGATCAACCTGTCAAAACCCATGTTCAGCAGGGAAGCAATTACAGAAGACAGACCTTCAACCTTCTGCATCCCACAATGATCTTGTGTCCATACTCCCAGAGAGTTAAAGAATGGGAAAGCTATCAGGGGAGAGAATGGGATATGGAGGTCTGGTGATGGGAACTGTGCAAAGTTGTACCCCTCTTATCCTATGGTTTTGTCAATGTTTCCTTTTTATAAATAAAATTTTTTTTAAAAAAAGCTGAGTAAGGGCAAGAGACTCACATACTTTAATGATGACTCTTTAGTCTCTATCAGGCCACCCCATCAGCTGGGGCCCTATTCAGGGAGTCCTGAGATTCCCAAACAAACATGATGGGCCTAGACCTCAAATAAATCCCTCTCTCCATTTTTACCGATCATCTTTATCAGGAACAACAAAATAGACTCCTTTTTGGGCCCTGCATAGGACCTTGCCCTCAACTTGGATCAACAACAGTAGAGAATGTTCCATCCTCTGAAGGGAGGCTGGACAACATACTCTATGCCACACCTGAGGAAGGTGGGTCAATATTGGGGCATGTTGGAATTTCCTACCCATGACCACAGAATGTGAGCTCAGATTTAGAGGGATGCAGAGGTCACACAGGCTCCTAAGCTGAATATGGGCCCCAGACAAAACCAAATCGATGGGGTTAACAGTCAACAATATTTATACCCCTTTCCCATATGAGGGAGCTACTCTCTTCCCTGATCCAGCTTTCTGGTCCTTTTCCAGCCATGACATCATCTCCCTAGACAATAACTTGGATCCACCTATATGTGAGATTTCAGGCTCAGGCAAAAAAAAAAAACCTAGTATAGCCACAGGCCCTTTGGAATATAACTAAAATATGCCTACTAGCTATCTACAAAATGGAGGGCCCTCCAACACTTCATGTGCACTATTCCAGCCTTTAGGTCCATGATTGGTCAACAATTTGTTTGGCTTTATATGTTAACTCTCTTTTCAGCCACCAGGTTCCATGATGCTACCAGACTTCCCTGAACAGACAACCCCACCAATGTGTCCTGGAGCTCTGCTTTGCCAGAGCCCCACCCTACTAGGGAAAGAGAGAGGCAGGCTGGGAATATGGATTGACCAGTCAATGCCCATGTTCAGCGGGGAAGCAATTACAGAAGCCAGACCTTCCACTTTCTGCATCCCACAATGACTGTGGTTCCATACTGCCAAAGGGATAAAGAATAGGAAAGCTATCAGGGGACGGGATGGGATACGGAGAGCTGGTGGTGGGAATTGTGTGGAGTTGTACCCCTCTTATCCTATGGTTTTGTTAATGTCTCCTTTAAATAAATAAATAAATAAATAAATAAATAAATAAATAAATAAATATTAGCAAAGATGACAAACAGGAATCAGGTGGTGGCACACCCTATTGAGTATTCATGTTATAAAGCTTAAGGACCTGGTGAGGGGAGAGCTTCACAAGCATCAAAGCAGTGCTGTAGGCGTCTCTCATTTTTTTTCTCCCTTCCCTCTCAATTCTTTTCCTTTTCCTTTTTTTTTTTTCTAACCTCCAGGATTGTTTTGGGGGCTGTGTGCCAGCACTATAAATCTACTGCTCCTGGAGGCAATTTTTTTCCATTGAATAGGACAGAGATAAATTGAGAGGGGAGGGAAAGATAAAAAGGGAGAAAGACAGACCCCTGCAGACCTGCTTTACCTCTTGTGAAGCAACCCCCACTCCTTGCAGTTGGGAAACTGAGGAATCGATCCAGGATCCTTGAGTGGGTCCTTGTGTTTAGTATTATGTGTGCTTAACCCAATGTGTCACCACCCAAATCCTCCTCTCAATTTCTGTCTTTATCCAATAAGTAATTAAAAAAATTCAATTAAAAATAAAGATGGAAAACACCATATACCAAAGCTAACAGAATAAAGAAAAACCAATGGGTCTGGCAGTGATGCACCTGGCTGAGTGTACGCTACCATGTGCAATGACCTGGGTTAGAGTTCTCCATTTGCAGGGGGTATGTCTCATGAGTGGTAAAGCAA
Source organism: Erinaceus europaeus (assembly GCF_950295315.1). Taxonomy (NCBI): domain Eukaryota; kingdom Metazoa; phylum Chordata; class Mammalia; order Eulipotyphla; family Erinaceidae; genus Erinaceus; species Erinaceus europaeus. The sequence continues at coordinate 82,308,921 of NC_080170.1, forward strand.
GTACTGCAGGTTCTCTCTCTCTCTCTCTCTCTCCCTCTCTCTTCCCAAGCCCTCTCAATTTCCTCTGTCCTATTAAATAAATAAATAATAAATCAATAAGTAAATAGGAAAGGGGGTTGGGCGATAGCGCAGCAGGTTAAGCACACATGGCATGAAGCTCAAGGATGGGAGTAAGGATCCCAGTTCAAATCCACACCCCACCTGCAGAGGGGTCGCTTCACAGGCAGTGAAGCAGGTCTGCAAGTGTCTATCTTTCTCTCCCCCTCTCTGTCTTCCCCTCCTCTCTCCATTTCTCTCTGTCCTATGTAACAATGACATCAATAACAATAATAATAATCATAACAACAATAAAACAAAGGCAACAAAAGGGGAAAAATAGCCTCCAGGAGCAGTGGATTCATGGTGCAGGCACTGAGCCCCAGCAATAACCCTAGAGGCAAAAGTAAATAAATAAATAAAAATAAAATAAAGTAAATAGGAAAAGAATGAATGGCTGCCAGGAGCAGTGGAATTATTCTACAGGCACTGAGCCCCAGCAATAACCCTGGTGGGGGAAGAAAGGAAGGAAGGAATGAAGGGTGGGTGGGAGGGAAATAATGAAAATCAGTGTTGTGAAGGAAATGCTTAGCTTTTAAAACCTGGATATGGGGCTGGGAAGTGGTACATTAGGAAGAGTGCTCAAGAACTCAAGTTCAAACCCCAGCCCCCATCTACCTGGAGGAAACTTCATAAGTGGTGAAGCGGGCCTGCAGATATTTCTTATTTTCTTCCTCTCTACCTTCCCCATGCCTCTCAATTTCCCTCTGTCTCTATATAAATAAATAAATAAATAAATAAACAAATTCTAAAAACTTGCACACAAGAATAGACTCACATAACTTATGGGCACCTAGAAATTAATGCATTACATACCTAGATTAAATTAGAGGGGGGAAAGTAGAAAAACAAATAAGAAGGTTGTAAGGAAATTGAAGGAGTAGTTAAGATTCTTCCCATCAAGAAAACAACAGTGTGGGGAAGCATGGAATGTTCCTCCTCATGACCACAGAATGTGAGCTCAGATCTACAGGGATGCAGAGGTCACACAGGCTCCTAAGCTGAATATGGGCCCCAGATCACATCAAATCAATGGGGTTTACAGTTTATACCCCTTTCCCATATTAGGGAGCTACTCTCTTCCCTGATCCAGCTTTCTGGTCCTTTTCCAGACATGACATCATCTCCCCAGACAATAACTTGGAGCCACCTGCATATCAGATTTCAGGCTCAGGTAAAAAAAACAAAAAAACAAAACTAGTATAGCCACAGGCCCTTTGAAATATAACTAAAATATACCTACCTGCTATCTACACAATGGAGGGCCCCCAACTCTTCATCTGCACTATTCCAGCCCTTAGGTCCATGATTGGTCAACAGTTTGGCTTTGTATGTTAACTCTCTTGTCAACCACCAGGTTCCAGATGCTAGCATTATGCCGACCAGACTTCCCTGGACAGACATCCCACCAATGTGTCCTGGAGCCTGGCTTCCCCAGAGCCCTTCCCCACTAGGGAAAGAGAGAGACAGGCTGGGAGTATGGATCGACCTGTCAGTGCCCATGTTCAGTGGGGAAGCAATTACAGAAGACAGACCATCAACCTGCACCCCACAATGATCTTGTGTCCATACTCCCAGAGGGTTAAAGAATGGGAAAGCTATCAGGGGAGGGGATGGGATACAGAGTTCTAGTGGTGGGAACTGTGCAAAGTTGCACCCCTCTTATCCTATGGTCTTGTCAATGTTTCCTTTTTATAAATAAAAATAAAAAATGAAAAAGAAAACAAGTGTAAAATAATAAAAAAGAAAACAGTGTAAGATGATTTTATAATTATTCTAGAAAACTGAAGTAGCAGATCACCCCCCCAAAAAAAGCATTTTTATTTAAGTAACATTCTATGATGACATTACATAAACTTTAGGTATACATCATTATAAGTCAACACCTGTGTCTATTACATTAAATTCACCCCTGAAGTCCAGTTCATCATTCACCCTACCTACAATTGACTCCTTTTACCCAATCTGTCCACTTAAATAGGCTTATAGTTGAAAAGTTTATTTTTGCTTTATTTAGTTTGCTTGTTTGGGTTCTCTACATATTACATCTGAGTAAAATTACACAGTAGTTTTCTTCATCTGCTTTATCTCATTAAGCATAATTCCTTTTAGGCCTATACACAGAAGTTGCAAATGGCAGTATTCCATTTCTTTAACAGCTGAATAGCATCCCATTGGATTTGTGTTTGGTAGGAATGTAAATTGGTATAGTCATTATGGAAATCTATTCGGAGATTCCTCAAAAACAGCAGTTCCTCATGATTCAGTTATCCTACATTCAGGTATTTATAAAAACAGAGCAACGGGGGCTGGGCAATAGTGCAGCGGGTTAAGCGCACATGTCGCAAAGCCTAAAGAAACCAGTTCGAGCCCCCAGCTTCCCACCTGCGGGGGGGGGGGTTCGGGGGGTCACTTCGCAAGCAGTGAAGCAGGTCTGCAGTTGTCTTTCTTTCCTCCTCTTTGTCTTCCACTCCTCTCTCAATTTCTCTCTGTCCAATCCAACAAAAACAACAGTTATAACAACAATAACAATATCAACCACAATAAGGGCAACAACAAGGGCAACAAAATGGGGAAAAATAGCCTCCAGGAGCAGTGGATTTGTAGTGTTGGCACTGAGCCCCGTGATAACCCTGGAGGCAAAAAAAAAGAAAAAAAAGCAACAAAAGAACAACCTTATATTTTTAAAACTTATTTAAACTCACAAAAGTTAGAAAATAAATACTTCCAACTTCCTCTCAAAAGACTTGTATAACTGATACTAACAGCATATAGTTAAAATGAGAAAGAAAAATGAGGGTGTTTCACTTGTGAATGTAGAATCAAAATTCTGAACAGCATATTAGTAAGTCAAATCTAACACTGTATTTAAAACAAGAGAATGATATATTTTCCTTAATACAATAATAATTATAACAATTTAATGGAGATTGAGATATGCTCTCACCTATCTCGATTAGATATGAAAACAAGAAACAGTAATGTAAAACAATATTTTGAAAAAATTATATTTTCAGTTTATTATCACTTTATTGAGGGAATTTTGTTTTACAAAAGAACTGTTGTCAGTCAAGGCATTTCCACCTTTACCCAAGACAGATGCCAGTACAACTCATTCTCCACCAAACCATCATCCTGTTCCACCATACTTAGATTCTATGATTGAGATTATCCATTATTCATTCTTCGGCTTCTGACTTATGTCATTCCACATGATTCCCCATAGTTTCGACCTTGTTGTACCAAAATATTTCATCATTTCTTCTGTGTAGTATCCTATTATGTATATGTACTATAACTTCCTTAACCATTCATCTGCTCAATATTCAAGTTGTTTTCGAGTGTTTTTTTGATCACATCACTAGTCAGCTCTGGTTTGTGTGATGTAGGGAAGTGAACCTGGGACTTTGGAGAGCCAGGCATGAATGTTTTTGCCTAATCATTATGTTTTTGTGTTCTTTGAGTAAATGCACCAGAGAGGAATTTCTTAATTATATGGTAGGCTTATTTTTAATGTTTCCATGAAGCTCTAACCTACCTCCAAACAGGGACTGAAACAATTTTCATTTCCATCAATAATGCAGAAGGGTTCTTTTCTCTCTACATCCATGAATATTTTTTCACATGCCTGTTGGCCATCTGAGTATTTTCTTTGTTAAAGAGTCTGCTCAGTTATTTCCCCCATTTTTAACAGAATTGCTTGTTCTATTTTATTTTTTACTTTTGTTGTTGTTGCTGAGTTTTCTGGGTTCTTTATATATATTGGTTATTAGTCTCTTGTCTGATGTATGACATGTAAATATCTTCACCATTCTGTAGGGTCTCTGTTTTAGTGATGGTTCCTTTTGTTGTGCAGAAGATTTTCAGTTTGATGTAGTCTCAATAATTTTTCTTTTGTTTTCCTGGACTTAAGTGTCTGAATACATTTCCAAGTCAGACATTATGTAGTGTTCTGCTGATGTTTACATGCATGCATTTTTATGGACTCTTGTCTAACATCTAAGTCTGTGATCTATTTTGAGTTTGAAAGAACAATAATTTTAACAGAAAAAAATATAATTACCTCACTAGATATAGACAAAATGCTTGATAAAAATAAACACTTAGTTAAAAGCATCAGTATGTTAAGAATGGAAATTCCAAACTCAAAGAGTGCCTATAGAAATACAGAAAGCAAGAGAATAATGAACAGTTCAGGATAGAAAAAGGGTTACACTGTCAAAGAACCATATAACAAGAGCCATATATACATTTCCCTAAAATCTTAACTTTTAAGGATTTTTAAAATTTTTTATTTATAAAAAGGAAACATTGACAAAACCATAGGATAAAAGGGGTACAACTTTGCACAATTCCTACCACCAGAACTCTGTATCCCATCCCCTCCCCTGATAGCTTTTCTATTCTTTAACCCTCTGGGAGTATGGACACAAGATCATTGTGGGGTACAGAAGGTTGATGGTCTGTCTTCTGTAATTGCTTCCCCACTGAACATGGGCACTGACAGGTCGGTCCATACTCCCAGCCTGTCTCTCTCTTTCCCTAGTGGGGAAGGGCTCTGAGGAAGCGGGGCTCTAAGGCACATTGTGGGGTTGTCTGTCCAGGTCAGCATCCTGCTAGCATCTGGAACCTGGTGACTGAAAAGAGAGTTAACATACAAAGCCAAACAAATTGTTGAACAATCATGGACCTAAAGACTGGAATAGTGCAGATGAAGTGTTGGGGGGGGGTCCTCCATTTTGTAGAGAGCTAGTAGGCATATCTTAGTTAAATTCCAAAGGGCCTGTGGCTATACTAGTTGTTTTTTTTTTTTTTTCCTTTTTTTTTTTTGCCTGAGCCTGAAATCTGATATGCAGGTGGATCCAAATTATTGTCTGGGGAAATGATGTCATTGCTTTTATTCTCCCTGGACTAAATTTTTAAGAGAGTCAATATATCAAAGACTCAGCCTATGTATTTAAAAGACTCAGTCTGTGCTTTAAAAAGTTTGAGACATTCAATCAGTTTTTCCCCTCTCATATTACTTAAATAGTGATTTATCTGACTACAAATTGATAGGAGTGTACATAAGCATCATTCTCACCACCAGAAGACTGTGTCCCATCTCATCCCCCCTACCCCTGCCTTCACCCCATGAAGCTGAAAATCCACCCTCACCCTCCACCCAGGGTTTTTACTTTGGTACCCTACTACACTTGTAAGGATTTTTATGCTATCACTAATGTCAACTAACAATTATGTGATGTGAGCGTGTCACAAACCAATGAGCCTCAAAGTGTGGTTCCTGCAGTATCAGTGTTACCTGGAAACCTGAAGAAGAAGAAAAAATATATATAAACACTCCAACCCCTCTCCAGATCTACTGAATGAGAAACTGTGAGAGTGGCATCCAGAAATAATATACTTTCATAAGTCCTTCAGAAGATTCTTTTTTTAAAATTTCTTTATTGGGGGATTAATGTTTTACAGTTTTGACAGTAAATACAGTTTGTACATGCATGACATTTCTCAATTTTCCATACAACAATACAACCACCAGTAGGTCCTCTGCCATCCTGTTCTAGGACCTGAACTTCACACACCCACCCCAGTCTTTTACTTTGGTGAAAGACACTAACTCCAGTCCAAGATCTGCATAGTGTTTTCTCTTCTGTTCTTGTTTTTCAACTTCTGCTGGTGAATGAGACCACCCCATATTCATCCTTCTGTTTCTCACTTATTTCACTTAACATGATTTCTTCAAGCTCCATCCAAAATGGGCTGAAAACGGTGAAATCACCATTTTTATTCTGAAAATATCCACTAGTTCTAGTTTATCTATCTCCTCATTTAGCTCCCTTGTTTTTTTTATTGATTTTCTGCCTGGATAATCTGTCAAGTTGAGAGAGTGGGGTGTTGATGTCCCCTCCTATTACTGTGTTGCTGTTAATATATTGCTGTAGCTCTTTCAGTAGATGTTTGATGTATTCAGATGGTTTCTCATTGGGTGCATAGATGTTGATAATTGTTAAGTCCTTGTGATTGACTGATCCTCTGAGCATTAAGTAATGTCCATCCCTATCTTTTTAAATTTTATTTATTTTAAAGTCTATCATGTCAGATATGAGAATAGCTATTCCTGCCCTTTTGTGTGGGCCATTGGCTTGAATGATAGTTTTCCATCCTTTCACTTTGAGTCTGTGTTTGTCTTGCTGAATTAGGTGGGTTTTCTGTAGACAGTATATTGTTGGGTTGTATTTTCTGATCCATCTTCCTACTCTGTGCCTTTTAATAGGTGAATTCAAGCCATTGACATTTATTGATATCATAGATTGAAGATATTTTAATGCCATTATTATAGACTTTTAGAGTGTTCTGATATATGGCCTATTTATGGTGGTCTGACTGTTTACAGGAGACCTTTCGGAAATTCATTCAGGGCAGGCTTGATGGCAGTTGATTCTTTCAAATGTTACTTGTCTGAGATTTTTATGCCTCCATCTAGTCTGAATGACAGTCTAGCAGGATACAGTTGTCTTGGTTGAAAGCCTTTTCATTAAGCACTCGATAGATATCTTGCCATTCTCTTCTGGCCTGTAGTGTTTGTGTGGAGAAGTCTGCTGCTAATCTTATGGGTTTTCCTCTGTAGGTGACTCTTGGTTTTCTCTTGCAGCCTTCAGGATCCTTTCTTTACCCTTATTCATTTTCATTCTAAATATGTTGTGTCTTGGTGTCTTTAAGTCTGGATTAATTCTGTTAATTCTGGACTTCTTGAACCTTTATGTCTTATACGTTGTCTAGACTAAAGAAGTTCTCAGCTATTACGTCCTGTAGAATGCTTTCTTCCCCTCCCTCTCTTTCTTCCTCTGGTAGGCCAATAATGCATATATTATTTCTTTTGAAGTAACCCCATATGTCTCTGTTGTTGTTTTCAGTATCTCTTAATCTCTTTGAGATCTTTTAATTCTTTCTTAGTTTTCTCTAATTCATCCTGGATCTTGCTAATTCTATCTTCAGCCTCATTTATTCTATTCTCTCTCACCTCTGTTGTTTTCTGTAGTTCATCTATTTTGTTACCCTGTTATGAAACTGTATTAACTTGTTCAACTAGTTGTCTCTTAACTTAGCTATTTCAGCTCTCATCCCTCTATGTACCTCGAGATAGTAAATGCTTTCTTTCATAGTCTCATTTGTTGTTTCTGCATTTCTGATGACAATTCTTTCAAACTCTTTCCTCACTCCTATGACTAAGTCCTTAACTAGCATTTGGAAGTTGCTCTCATTCTTCTGTGTTTCTACCTTTGGGGAGCTTTTATCTGGACTTTTGTCCTGGTTCACTTCTCCAATGTCTCTCCTTGTTTTAACCATTATTGTAGTGTGTTATGAGGTCCTTCTCTCAGTACTTTTCAGTCCACTGATCACTCTTGCCTGGATTGACTTGTGTCTAAGTAAGGTACTTAAAAAGTTCACAGTTGTGGAAATTAACAGTTGTTTCAATGTTATCTTAATCTCTGAGTTGGAGCACAATGGCTGTTAAAGCCTCTTTTGTTCTTTTTCTTCCCTATAGGCTATGGGAGCATGAGGCCTTTTAAAGTATAAGTAGGTTTCTTAGCTTAATCACTCACTCCTGACCAAAAGATAAAGCAGCATGGGGAAAAGATAGCACAGTGGTTATGCAAAGAGACTCCCAACCCTAAGGATCCAAAGCTCTGGGCTCAATTCAGCGTCTCTGCCAAGCCGGGCAGCACTGCTGGGCCCTGTTGAGTTTCTAAACAAGTCCCATTTACAGTCTGTAGGTTCTGAGGCAATTATTCACCATGTTCTCATGAGGAGAACAATGTGGAAAGGATTGCACTATACAGCCTCACTGCTAGACCACCATGGTGTAGATCTTCCCCTGAGTTTTCCAGTCAGTTCTCTGTTCCCAGATGTTAGCACACAGCCTCCCCACTGGTGCTCCAGCCTCTGAGGGCAGTAGCAATGGAGACACAAAGTTGCATTTATTAAGTCTTAGGGGAGTCTTCTCCTCCCTTCAACAGTCTTTTTGTTGCTAAAAACAGACTGGTGGTGGCTCCTCAACTGGCAAACTGCCAGACTGTTACCAGCTGCTCAGGAGTAGATATGAGTTTATGCCCCAGGAATCTCTCCTTAGGCTCCTCTCTGTCCACGAGCCACACATGTTTTCACTCACTGGTGACTTGGTGGGTTCCCAAAGTAGTCCCAGTCTCGTCTTGTTGCAGTCTCAGGTAATCTCTGATAGTCCTTGTTCTTTAGAGAAGTTTCTCAACTGGGTAAACTTGGAGGTCTGGGCAGAGTTGTGGTCTCTGGTTGCTCTGGTGATTTGGTGTGTTCCCAAAGTAATTCTAGTTGTCTTGTTGCCATCCCAGGTCCAGAAGGTTCCAGTAAGAATCAATCACCACTGGGAGTCGGATGGTAGCTCAGCGGGTTAAGCGCATGTGGCACAAAGCACAAGGACTGGCAGAAGGATCCTGGTTCGAGCCCCCAGCTCCCCACCTGCAGGGGAGTCACTTCACAGGCGGTGAAGCAGGTCTGCAGGTGTCTGTCTTTCTCTCCCCCTCTCTGTCTTCCCCTCCTATCTCCATTTCTCTCTGTCCTATCCAACAACAACAACATCAAAAACAACAACAATAATAACTACAACAATAAAACAAGGGCAACAAAAAGGGAATAAATAAATACTAAAACAAAAGAAAAAATTATTAAAAAAAAATCAATCATCACTATCAGAAACCATGATTTCTAAAGCATCCAAGCCTATACACTGATATTCCAGTTAACAAAAGGAAAATCCCAACTGGTAGATGCTGGCGTCATTAATTCATGGGGTTGACCATCAGATGCCCATATTCAGTTATAAATTAGATGAGAGTAGTTGAACAATATCCTTTTTCTTCATGATGTCCTGGTAACATATATAAAAGGAGGGAAAACACTATTAAAAGAACAAGAAATTCCTAACACAAGAATTTGCTATACCTCGATGTAGTACCAAATTATTTTATGTACATCTAAAGTCAGAATGACTTTTGGAAAATAACATGACTCTTGCAAATGGAGAGGATTACCTCTAAGAGGCTTTTCAACAGTTCAAAATGAGAAGGGGAAAAAAATCATTGATTCAACATAGCACAGGCAGCTACCAAAAGAGGAAAAAAAAAATTACAGAGGAGAAAGAACGTACAGTTATGTTGGACACTGATGCCCAAGCCAAAGTGCAATTAGTAGACTGCAATATCTCTCTTCCAAAATCCCACAGTAAGGATCTTGTTTTCCAGATAAAGACTATACCTTATAAACTTCTTCCAACTCATGATCCAGCTTTGCTGCCCTCTTTAGAAAACCATGCTTGGTGGTAGTGACTTTTGGTTTGGGAGGTGTGATTCGGGGTTGTGTCACAAAATCTGGGAGACATGACTCAAGTTGGACCAATCCTACAGAAAGGAAGCACATAACTTTAGTAGCTGGGGCTTAAACTTAGCATTTTGAAACTGTATTTTTTATTTTTAGAATTTCTAGTCAAGTAGTTTGATTTGGAATTACCAATAAGATGTAGCTGCTATAATTGTCCCTGAAATGTTAAACACATTTCTCTATAATTGAATTATCTTCTTAGTGACAGACACTAGCATGGAAAATGCATTCTACAACTGGAACATTACCTTAGGAAAGTTATAAATACCATATTAGTAATCAATATAAAACTACTAATCATATAGGACATAGTGCCAGCATTCTAAAGTAAATGTATACATTTCTCGTATTTTGTTCTGGAGATGTCAACTAGGGCTACAAATTCATAAATGTAGCCATAAATTTGTGATCCTTGCCATGTAATGCTTCAACTTGTTAAGTGAAAAAGTTCAAATAAATCTGTCTCAAACTTTATTATTATTATTATTATATTTATTTATTTATTTGCCTCCAGGGTTATCACTGTGGCTTGGTGCCTGCACTATGAATCCACTGCTGCTGGAAGCCATCTTTTTTTTTCATTGTTGTTGCTGTTATTGTTGTTGTTGCTGTTGTTGGATAGGACAGAGAAAAATTGAGGGGGAGAGAAAGACCTGCTTCACAGCTTGTGAAGCGACGCTCTGCAGGTGGGGAACCAGGGGCTGGAACTGGGTTCCTTGAGCCATCCTTGCACTTAGTACTGTGTGTGCTTAAACCCTGTGCACTACCGCTTGGCCCCCTGTCTTGAACTTTATGACAAGAATAGCCTTCTCCATGAATTTATTGAGTATCTTCCTTTGCCTAACAGTTTTCATTTCTTCTAAAATGGCTAATTCTATTATACATTTTATTTTCTTCTTAACAAAATATAAAATCTTCTTCCTATTTAGTATTTGCATAATTTTGATTATGGGTATCAATAGACACTTTAACATGTTTTAGAGATAATTGACTTTAACCCCTTAATAAATTGTTTTATAGTACATTCACTTAGGTATTTGGGTCTTGATTTGTCTGAATTCACCTTATTAAGAATATTAAATAGGTGTGGTCTGGGAGGTGGCATCGGACTCTTAAACATGAGGTACTGAGTTCAATCCCCGGCAGCACATGTACCAGAGTGATGTCTGGTTCTTTCTCTCTCTTCTCCTATCTTTCTCATTTATAAATAAATAAAATCTTGAAAAAAAATATTAAATGTACTTACCCAGAAGTAAACACACTCTCTCTAAGACTTTGTGAGAACCATTATGGTTATCATACAGAACTTTGGTGATGGGTGTGGTGTGGAACTATATATACCCTGTAATCTTACAGTCTTGTAAACCACTACGAATGACATATTTAAAAAATTGCAATAAATAAATAAATGTGTTCACTGCTATTTCTTATAAATATCTTTATTTGTTGTTTAACTTTTAATTTAAATTTGTGTGTTTTATATATCTAATCTATATTTCTACTATATCCCTCTTACAACAGACTGGTGATCATGTAAATTACTTACCTTCATAAGTATTGAGATAATAGTTTTTTACTACAAAATCCTCTGAGTTATTGTCTGGGAAACGACCAAGACGAGATAGAGGTCCATAGACCTGTGATGCATAATCAGAATAGTCTTTGATGATATTTCTTCTCTCGAACTTCCCTTCTATATTCTTTCTCCTTCCCACAAGTTTTCTGATTGCTAAAATAAAACATATCTCCATGACTACCTCCAAAATATTGTTATGAATGATCTAACTGCAGAATGGTAAACCAGATCTAGGTTTTATTTAGAGGGAGAGAAGTTATTGAACTGTATGACTTTCATGAAAGCCATTCACTATAGCCAGAACACATTTACTTAGTCATTCACAATTCTCCACTAATTCTTTTTTATATATAAACTATTGATATACTTAGAGTATCTAAACAGATATATTATGTATATCTATAATAATAAAATTTATGGAAGAGGATGAACAGGAAAAATACCTACATGTCTCTTTTAGGAAGGAATTAATCTCTTTTAGAAAGGTTGAGAAATGAGTATGGGGAGATCAACACAGACACACACATGCATGGGCATAGAAACAGACATAAATACCCAAGTACTAGGTGTACATGAAGTAACTTAGGTTATTTACCTGACTACTTGCTAGAACAGTTTCCCTTCCCTCCCCTCTCCTTCCCTATATTTCCCTTCCCTTTCTTTTCCTGTATTTCCCCTCCCCTCACTTTCCTCCCCTACCAGGGTTATCACTGGGGATTAGTGCCTATGAACCTATTGCTTCTAACAGCCACCACCACCACCCCCTTTTTGTTGATAGAGACAGAGGGAAGTTGAGAGGGAAGGGGAAAGTAGAGATGGAGAGAGAGACAGACAGACAGACAGACCTGTAGCACTGCTTCACTGCCTGTGAAGCTTCTCTTCAGGTGAGGACTGGGGATTGTATTCAGGTCACTTGGTTTTCTTAGTGAGAAAATTTCTCCCATTCTTTCACCTTTAAGAAATAGCTCATCTCCCATCCTTTTCCATTTAATAACACTCAGACAAAAAAAAAAAATCATATTGTAATTAAATTAGGCTTAGTAAAGGATGCAAAGCAAAGATCAGCTTTTGCACTTCCATTACTAGTCATACCTGACCATTACCTGATACATGTTTCTGTTGAATTTTTGCCACTTTTGCCTCCTTTGCTTCCTGCAGTCGACACCATTGGGCATTCAAGTGCTTCATGTTCACTTCATTTTGATTCTCATCACGCTTCTTCAAGAGCTCTTTTAAAATTTCTAGGCGAATCTCCTGCAGTCTTCAAATAAATAACAAGACATAAAATTTGATATGCATATAGTATCTCAAACACAGTGTTTTATTAGAGAGAAAAGGAGCCCTTATCAAACAGAATTTTTTTCTTCTAGTTAGAATCATACTTATGTATTTTTAAAATGATTCTGAAAGACAAAATAAGAAGGTGAAACTCTACTAAACTAAAAAGCTTCTGTATCATTCAAGCACAGAGCCCCAGCAACAACCATGGTGGCAATTAAAAAAAAAAAAAAAGAACAACTATGCGGCTTAACAATTTCATACCTGGGTGTCTGCATAAGAAAACTTAATAAAAAGATACATAGGTCCTCATGCTCATTGCAGTATTATTTACAATATCCAAGATGTGGAAGCAACTAAAGTGCCCCTCAATGGATGAAAGAATAAAATGTAGTGTGCGTTTTACATACATAAGATGTCTAGTATGTATATGGATGTACACGCATATAGTGGAATACTGTAGAATATCATTCAGTCATAAAAAAAGAGTGAAATCTTACAACAACTTGGATGGACCTCAAAGGCTTTATGCTAAGTGGAGTAAGTTAGACAGTGAAGATAAATGCTATATGAGCACACTTAGATTCAGAATTTACCATAACAATTTCTTTTTATTTTATCAAGTCATTCTGGTTCACACCTGAAACTAATACAACACTATATGACAATTTATTATAATTATGCCTCATAAAATTAACACTCTGGTAAAAATGTGACAAATGAGTTAAGGGTGTAAAAGAGGCAAATCACTAGTGGATACGTGAGGGAGGGAGGTGGGACAGAACATTAGTGGTGAGTGCAGTATGAAACCATACCCTTGTTATCTTATAATCTATTACCAAATCATGAATAAAAATGTTTATATAATGAGTATACCTCTCTATATAAGGAATGTGTATGGGTATAATTATGGAGGCTGAAGTGTGTGCCACATAGATGGAATATGAGAAAACTCTGTAGGTGGATGGCTCTAAATGAGCAAGATATTTGTGCATAGGCCAACCGGTTTGGCTAGAGAATTAAGTAAATGGAAGGGAAGAAAAAATGTGGTTACAGTATACTATCTCAAGGAGGGAATGTGAAAATGCCAGTGTTTGACATATATAGGGACTCAGTCTATATTATCTTTAAATTTAAAAAAGGTGTGTGTGTGTGTGTGTGTGAGAGAGAGAGAGAGAGAGAGGAAGCAGAGCAGCATCACGCCAATTAATGAGGTACTGAGGTACCAGGGATCAAATACAGAACCTCATGCTTACAAATCCTGCACTCTACCATAGAGCCACATCCTGGGCCAACTTAATATATTTGTTTTCTTTCCCCATACTTTCACTTTGTTCTCCCAGAGCTACTTTGGTCATATGTATATAACTATGCACAAATGACTTAAAAACCTATACATCCTCCTAAGGAATCAAACATGCTGATACCAATATATATAGCAACACAATTTATAACAGCCAAAACCTGAAGGCAACCTAGGTGTCCAACAACAGATGAGTAGCTAAGAAAGATTCCCCAAAATTGAGAGATTTTATACATGTATCAACAACTGTATTTACCGTAAGCTATTAATTCCCTCATATTAAAAAAAAAATCTGTACATCCAGCCCAGATACTTCTGAACTAGAATTCCTGTTCACTTAAGTCTCCAGCAATCCCCTAAGAATCTAAAACAAACAAAAAATTCCACTTTGTTCCCCCAGAAATCTGTGTCTTCTCTTACATATTCTCTTTTAGTGATTCCTCCTCTGAAACACTTCTTGCATCCATTCCCTAGCTCATTATTTTGTCATCTCTCTCCTTGGATTCTAGTTGCTAGTCTAGTCTTTCCTCTCTCCAGTCTTTGTTCCATACAGCTGTTAATAGTTTCCTTCCTAAAACAGATATTTGAACATTATACTCATACTCAAAACTTTATTGTTCATTTATTCAATTATCCATTCATTAAGTATTTATTAAATAGTCACTATATTTTAGAGAAGGAACAAGTACTGACAAACAAGAAAAACACACTTTCTCTCAAGAAGAACGAGTCTAGTGAACTGAGCATATAAGCCAGTATTTACAACACAATGAGATAAAAATACTTGACCAGAAAATGAAAAGATTGCTGTGGGAGAGGAAGCAATAAAGTACCCAAGCTTAGTGCTATTCCTAGTGGATCAAGTGGAAGAAAAGGATAGTGGGGAAGACTTTGTTAGAGGAGCCATTAATTCTGTAGACTTGAGGGGAAAGAAGGAATTAAGATCTGTCACATTAAAAAGGGGGGAAAAAAAGGGAGGTCTTAACAGAAAGCTGTGTGTTCAACCAGAAAGGACTAGAGATAGAGCAAGCATGTCTTGCAGGATGAAGTAACTTCTCAAAGTGAATACACATGGGAGAGTGGAGAAGTAGTGACAAATTAGTATAGAAAGGCAGGCATTTAAAAAATAAATTAGCCACACATCAAGAGTTACCTTGCTCTCTATAGTTAGACAGGCCAGGTTTGGTGCTCAACTTTATTGTTTCAATTTCTTTCATTATACAATGGAATTAATAACAGCTGCTGTGAGCAAAGTACAAAGTCAGTAGTTCTCATACTTGAGCATGCATCAGAAAATCTGGAGGGCTTGTTAGGATGCAGAAAACCTGGGATACTACACTTCTCACAAGTTCCCAGGTAATGCCCATCATCTGTGGACTGTATTGTCAAAATAAGTATTGCCTGCTCTACAGATACCATCGTCATCAGCATCATCACTGATATTGTCATTTACCTGAGTGTTACCCCACACCAGCTTAGAGGTTTTATCTCCTCTGTAGTCTTTCCATCAACCTTAAAGTAACTGTTCTCTTGCCTATGTTCCCTAGTGATTTGTGTATAGAGCAGCAGATCACCTGGTAGACGTATGTGAGAGCTGTCAGTCTGCAGGCACTGTGCCCTAGCCTCTGCCTGTTTCCCTCACTGCCCAAAACTCCAACCCCCTTCCCCTATGGCCATCAAAAGCTCTCTCTCTGGACTGTTATTTCCTATTCATCTGTATTTCCCTAACTTGGGAGGGACTCAAATATGTTTATGAAAATAATCCTGGGGCTGGGTGCTGGCTCACCTGGTTGAGTGCGTATGTTACAGTGCACAAGGACCTGAGTTTTGAGTCCTCAGCCCCCACCTGCATGGGGAAAGCTTCACGAGTGGTGAAGCAGTGCTGCAGGTGTCTCTCTCTCTTTCTCTCTCCCCCATCCTCTCAATTTCTGGCTGTCTCTATCGAATAATCAAATAAAGATAATAAAAAAAATTTAAAAAAGAAAAGAAAAGAATCCTGACTACTGTGGCTAAAAAATTATGATATATATTCATGGTGGAATACTATTTAGCAGTCAAAAATGATTATGTCATCTCCTTTGTGTCATCTTGGGTGAAACTTGAAGATATCATGTTAAGCGAGATAAGCCAAAAAGAAAAGGACAAATGCTGAATGATCTCATTTACAAGCAGGACTTAACATATGGGGAAAGGAAGGGAAGGAACAAAGTGAAACTTGGACTAGACAAGGAGTACTATGTCAGAGCAAAAGACTCTGGGAGGGCATGAATTCTCTGTTGTAAACTAAGTTTGGAAAAGAAAAAAAATTCAGTATCTTAACTAATGCAACACCATTATGTTGCTTTAGCAAGTCACCTGCTATCAGTTCTTATTGTGTTAAGATGTTGCATTTTAAAATAAATTAAAAGAAAAGAATTCTCACTTTTAACAAACATATTAATTTCTCAGTAATATCTTTATTTTGGCCAAATCCATTTCTTTTAAAACCAGAGCAATGCTCAGGTCTGGTTTACAATGGTGCCAGAAACTGAACCTGGGACATCTGGTGCCTCAGGCATGAGTCTGTTGTACAAATTTCTGTACTATTTCCCCTGGCCCCATTTTTTAATGTCCTTGGGACAAGATTATACTTCCCTAAATTGAAGGAATAATTTTAAATTTCTGCAGACAGAATTGGGTATCTGGTACCTACATTGCTCCAAACACCATTTTCTATTTAATTACAATTTCTTACTGAGACATCACATAGTCTGGACTTGAGATTACTCAGAATGTGTTACGAGAAGCTTAATATATTTCAAATTCAAAATCAAGCTGGAGTAAGAGGATGGAGTTGGGAGAGGCAGATAGAGGCTGGGGCAAAATATCTTCAGACTGACAGCTCTTGGGCAGGTCTACCAGGTGATCCACTGCTCTACATGCAAAGTGCTAGGGGACTCAGGTGAGAGAACAGTTACTTCTCTTTGAGGTAGGCAAGGACCTAATTCTCTTGATCCCTAACTCTCCGGTGTCTCAGCACACATCAGGGGGGACTGGCAGTGTGTTGAGTGTTACTGTATCTCAGCACAGCCTGAGACAGTGAACAACTTTAACATGTTCCCTTCCCTTATATTATGCTAGGGAACTGTAACTTTTTGTTTGTTTGTTTTGTTTTCATCGTGTCTATATACTCCAGAACAACCTCATTACTGAAGACAGTAATAGGAAAAAAGCAACTGAAAACTCAGAAGTACCTCAACACATTGCTTTTATGCCCTGTGAGATCATCTCTTAATTAAAGAACATCACAATTTGTCTTTAAACAGGAATTACCTCCTTAGCTGTAGCTAAAACCCACAATCACTGACTGTGAGCCAGTACCAGAAAAGAGTCAAGAGGCAGGGTCAGATGGGAGACCAGAAGAATGACTGATGAGTATAAAGAGGGTCACACCCTAGGAACAGTGGCATTGTCTCCTCGGAACAGGAAATTGGCAGAAAAGGGTAATTTGAAGGACATTACTTAGTGAGGTTTTCTAACAGTCTAGATAAAATACCACCATAGAGGAAGAGGAAGAGGAAGAGAAGAGTTGGAGATGCCTTGAGGCCTCTTGAGGCATACTTTTCAATCTCTTGCTCTCTGAAGGCCCATTCCTTCCTCTCCATTTCATTCATCATCTTTCTCCTCTTCTCAAACTGGGCGATGTCACTTAGAGGAGGAAGAGTGGCTTCCCACGCACGTTTCTCCCGCGCACGTTCTATCATCTCCACCTCTGCTTTCCCTGCTGGGAGACCACGACCTGGAAGATGGAGCAAAAACATTTTAGAAACAGGAACTCAAGTATCAACCAGTATATATGGTGATCTCACTCAGTTCCTGACCTCCTGACCTCTTTAAATGGGATGGTTACAAGATAAAATGCTATTAGGAAACATCCTAATACATCCTAAGACATGTGCCTCATAGTTTACTATCTGTGCCCTGCACTGACTCCTGTTAGTAATTCAGGCAGAAGACATCTTACTTGCATGTAAAATACAAAAGAGGGAGGGTAAGAGGGGACGGGTGGTGACACATCTGGTTGAGTGCATTTGTTTCAATGCGCAATGACTCGGGTTCTAGCCCCACTCCATCCTCAACTGCAGAGGGAAGCTTTGTGAGTGGTGAAGCAGAGCTGCAGGTGTCTATCCCCCCGCCGACTCTCTGTTTCTGGATGTCTCTATCCAATAAATAAAGATAATAAAAAATCAAAAAAAAGAGAAGATAAGTATGCAACCACTGAATAATTATACCTTGAAGTGATCTGAACTGGATAAATCTATAAATTGAAACACACACAAATAAGTAAATAAAAGTATTTTAAATTGCAGCAGGTCACAGGTGGTAAAGGGCAGAAATAAGAATGTAAACATGGAAATATGGCCTTTACGGTCTTATGCACTATATATACTATACTCTGTTCCTAATAAAATGAATATGAAATAAAGGTCAGCTATACAGACAAGTTCACTGCTAAATTCATCAGTGAAAGGATAAAGGCTTTTCCTCTTAGATCAGGAACAAGACAGAGGAAACTGAATTGATCACTATTTCCAACAAAGCACTGGAAGCTGTAGCCAGAGCAATCACGTAAGAAAAAGAAATAAAAGGCATTTGGATTGGAAAGGAAGAAATAAAATGATCTGCTTGCAGATGGCATTATTTTACATCAGATTATCAGAAGTCATAAATGTAATTCAGTAAAGCTGCAGAGTAAGGTGGCAGGCAAAGAGATGTCAGAACCGAGCTACTGCAGCCTTGATAAACTAGGTCAAGGGAAAAAATGAAAGCAGCCTGTAAAATTTAAAAGTTTCCATCTAACAGCTAAGTTCTGCTTCTGTGAAACCACCTCAACTATCCACAAATAGCTCCTCCCTGACAGCTGTGCCCCATTAACAACCAATCCTGCTCTCTGCTAACCACAGATAAAAGCCTGCTTCTGACCTTCCACCTTCTGCACTCCACAGTGATCCTGGGTCCATGCTCCCAGAGGGATAAAGAATAGGAAAGCTTTCAAGGGAAGAAACTGGATACGGAACTCTGATGGTGGAAATTGTGTGGAATTGTACCCCCTCTTATCCTATGGTCTTGTTGATAGTTTTTATTTTATAAATAAACATAAAAAAAAATACAATTAAAAAAAGATGTTAAAAATGACTAACCATGGGGCTGGGTGTTGGCGCACCTGTCTGAGTGCACATGTTACAGTGCACAAGGATCTGGATTCAAGCCCCTATCCTCCCTGTAGGGGGAAAGCTTTGCAAGTGGTAAAGCAGTGCTGCAGTTGTCTCTGTCTCTCTTCCTTGCTATTTTCCCCATCCTTCTCAATTTCTCTTTCTTTTTCTTTGCCTCCAGGGTTATCACTGGGGCTCTGTGCCTATACTATGAATCCACTGCTCCTGGAGGCCATTTTCCCCATTTTGTTGCTCTTGTTGTTGTTATTGCTGTTGTTGTTGTTGGATAGGACAGAGAGATATTGAGAGAGGAGGGGAAGACAGGGGGAGAGAGACACCTGCAGACCTGCTTCACCACTTGTGAAACGACCCCTCTCAGATGGGAAGCCGGAGGCCTGAACCAGGATCCTTATACCAATCCTTGAGCTTCGCTCCGTGTGCACCTAACCCGCTGTGCTACCATTGGGCCCCCTCTCTCTGTCTTTCTAATAAATAGATGTTTTTTTTAAAAAAATTACTAATTATCAGGGAAATGAAATTCAAAATCACAATGGAATATCCCTGGGGAGACAGCTCAAACTGTTAGAGCACCAATTTGCATCAAGCCTGAACTCCCAGAGGCCAGATGCTCGATCTGGCATCACTTTAAGCAAAATCTGAGCAGCATTTTCTCGCCATCTACCCCCCCCCAATACACACCTGGCCACTAGCGTAATAAATAAATGAATGTTTTTAACATATAGAACACATTTTACTTAAAAGACAGTAACAAATAATATGTGAACATCTTTTTAAACCTCCCACCAGGGGCTTCACAAACAAAGGAATAGAGATGTAGACCTGAAACAAAAAAAAAAATTTTTTTAATTTATTTGCTATTGGATAGAGACAGAGAGAAGTTGAGAGAGAAGGGGGAGATACAGAGGAAGAGAGACATAGAGACGCCTGCAGACCTGCTTCACCTCCTGTGAAGCGATTCCCCTGCAGGTGGGGAGCCGGGGACTCAAACTGGGATCCTAATTGTTCCTTGCGCTTTGCGCCACGTGCCCTTAACCCGCTGTGCTACCGCTGACTCCCACAAAAAATATTTTAATATTGAGTTGTACTTCAACTTCTTCAGTTGTGCCAGAGGCTAAGATCCAAACCAGGTTTTATTATTATTATTATTATTAAAGACATAGACAAATTGAGAAGGGAGGGGAAGGGAAGCTAGAGGGAAGGAGACAGAGAGACACCTGCAGACTTCACCATTTGTGAAGCTTTACCCCTTGCATTACTCCCCCCAACAAAATGACAACACTGAAATTATTTAGCAAGGGCTTGAACCTGGGTCCTGAGTGCCACCACCTGACCCCCAACCAGGCTTATTTTTTTTCACCCTTGTGAAGCATTTCTGAATCTCTGCTTAGAGCTTTTGCTACATAGGACCTGGTTATGGTTCTTCTGTAGCTAAGACAGGTAATAGGGATAATAACAGAAATTGCATATTCACTTTTGAATATATTAACTTGGATCTACCTGTTGGCTTTCATAGTAGATATTTCGAGTTGGTAGAAATAATCTGAAGAGGGGAGTAGGGCGGTAGCAGCGGGTTAAGCGCACGTGGCGCAAAGCGCAAAGACCGGCTTAAGGATCCCGGTTTGCCCCCAGCTTCCCACCTGCAGGGGAGTCGCTTCACAGGCGTGAAGCAGGTTTGCAGGTGTCTGTCTTTCTCTCCCTCTCTGTCTTCCCCTCCTCTCTCCATTTCTCTCTGTCCTATCCAACAACAACGACATCAATAACAACAATAATAACTACAACAATAAAACAATAAAGGCAACAAAAAGGAATAAATAAATATTTAAAAAATGAAAAAAAGAATCTGAAGCTTAGAAGTAAACTTTCTTCTTTTTTAATTAATTAATCTTTA
Organism: Erinaceus europaeus; assembly: GCF_950295315.1. NCBI lineage: Eukaryota > Metazoa > Chordata > Mammalia > Eulipotyphla > Erinaceidae > Erinaceus > Erinaceus europaeus. The sequence continues at coordinate 82,329,686 of NC_080170.1, forward strand.
TAGAGACACAGGAGAGAAAAAGAGAAACACCTGCAGCACTATTTTACCGCTTCTGAAGCTTCTCCCCTTGGAAGTTTGAACTTGCGTCCTTGGGCTTGACAACATATGCACCACCACCCAACCCCGGGAGGAAACTTTCTTTTGAGTTTCTCAGTACATTTTTGGAAATTATCAGCAAAACAGTTAAACTCATACTACACTAGCAGGTAAGACCCAGTGCATGGGGCAGGATGCCTGACTCAGCTGAGGCTATCATCACAGATTGACAAGCACAGGGCTTTGGTCTTATCTATGGAGAAAAAGAAAGGTTCCTGTCTCTTCCACTTCAGGCAGTTAGATCAGATCTGGTTCTCCAACATTCACAGTCCCTGCTCATCACTGTTTTCCAACTATTTCTTTCTAGACTATGGAAATTGTCTTGTTTTTAAGTCTGGCTAATCTATATTTTGTATGGCTAGCAAGGTGGTTCTGTGGGAAGAGCACTTTCATGCATGTGGAAGGACATCACGGCTGGCACTGCATATGCCAGAGCAATGCATGTTTTCTCTCTCTCTCTCTCTCTCTCTCTCTCCCCTGTCTCTCACACACAAATACACATAAATACATATTTTAAATATATTTTGTACATACTCAGAATGGAAGAGAAATAGTTTAACATATTTTAAGCTGTCATCTAGATCTAAACAAAGTCTTTGGGGGGTGGTGGTGGTGGTAGCAAACTGGGTTAAGCACACAGAGTGCAAAGCACAAGGACCAGAGCAAGAATCCAGGTTCTTGAGCCCCCAGTTCCCCACCTGCAGGGGCATCACTTTGCAAGCAGTGAAGCAGGTCTGCAGAAGTCTTTCTCTTCCCATTCTGTCTTCCCCCTCGTCTCTCAATTTCTCTCTGTCCTATCCAACAACAACAGCAGTAACAACAACAACAGAAGCAGCAACAAGAACAATAACAGTAGCAACCATGGGAAAAAGAGGGCCGCCAGAAGCATTGGATTTGTAGTGCAGGCACCAAGCCCCAGTGATAACCCTGGAGGCAAAATAAATAAATAAAGTCTTTGCTTTAAAAGGTGCTTGTTGAGGAGTCAGGCGGCAGCGCAGCAGGTTAAGCGCAGGTGGCGCAAAGCAGAAGGACTTGAGTATGAATCCCGGTTCGAGCCCGGGCTCCCCACCTGCAGGGGAGTCACTTCACAAGCGGTGAAGCAGGTCTGCAGGTGTCTGTCTTTCTCTCCTCCTCTCTGTCTTCCCCTCCTCTCTCCATTTCTCTCTGTCCTATCCAATAACAACAACATCAACAACAATAATAACTACAACAATAAAACAAGGGCAACAAAAGGGAATAAGTGAATAAATATTTTTTTAAAAAGTGCTCATCAAAAATGAGTTCATAAAGAGGAAACAAAAAACTAGAGCAAAGTGGTAGCCTGGTACGTTGGTCAGTGGATAATGCATTGAACTCTCAGGCATGATGTCCTGAATTTGATCCTTGGCACTGCCGCATACCAGTGATGTTCTGGTACTTTCTCTCCTCATCCCCTCCTCTCTCTTTTTAATAAATAAGTGAAAACTACAGCAAAAAAATATAAACCTCTAAATTGCCTGTGACATACACTGAGTCATAGCTTCCCTTACAATGGGGAAACAAAGATAATCTCATTTTAACAGAACCATTGCAGATCAGCTTTCTCCATGGTCTTAGAGGAGTCAGTCTCTCTGGTTGTTTCCCAGATACAACCAGATGAATTAAATAAGCTAATGTCTGGTCATTCCTAAAAGTCTCTTCTCTTATTAGTTTGTGCACTGTCATCTAATAAAGGGCAAAACCAGATTGTATTACAGTTTAAGAGTGAATTCCTGAGCCTGAAAGAAATTAGTATTTCACTGGCCAGGGAGGTGACTCAGCAGGCAGGGTGTATGCTTTGCATGCTGATGCTGAGGTCCTGGGTTTGATTCCTGGCACCACAGTTCTCTCTCTCTCTCCCCCTCCCTCTCTCTCTCTCCCTCTCTCTCTCTCTCACACACACACACACTCTCTCTCTCTCTCTCTTAAAAATATACTAACATTTTAGAGTTAATCTATACACAATGGAATACTACTCAACTATAAGAAATGATGAAATATTCTCCCTTTTCTTACCTTGGGTAGAACTTGAAATTAAGTGAGAGAAGCCAGAAGAAGGAAGACAAATAATGGATGATCTTACTTATAAATAGTATTTAAGAAGCAAGGAAAGAAGCAAGGGAGTGGGTGGGGGTAGATAGCATAATAGTTATGCAAAGAGACTCTCATGCCTGAGGCTCCAAAGTTCCTGGTTCAGTCCCCCACACCACCATAAACCAGAACTGAGTAGTGTGCTGGTAAAATAATTATTTAACTAATTAAATAAAATTAAATTTAAAAAATAAAGAAAAGGGAAACACATGGTGAAGCTTGAACTAGGGTGTGTTGCAGCAAAGCAAAGGACTTGAAGGAGGAAAGTGAAGGCATTTGATATCCTGCACACAATGGTGAAGGGATGGGTGTGTGGCAGGAATGGTGTGCAGATAGTTATCATGGTAAGATGGGAAATTGTATCTTAGTGACAGCAACCATCCTGTAAAGCATTAATCCCCCAACAAAATGACAACACTGAAGCTATTTAACAAAAGTAAATGAATTAAACCAGACGAATCACCTCCTAAGTCTGCTAAATTGCAAAATACTTTGACAAAGTAAGAAAACTTAATTAGAAATGTTGGTATATGTGTTCTTTTTTTTAATATTTATTTTATTTATTTATTCCCTTTTGTTGCCCTTGTTGTTTTATTGTTGTAGTTATTATTGTTGTTGTCGTTGTTGGATAGGACAGAGAGAAATGGAGAGAGGAGGGGAAGACAGAGAGGAGGAGAGAAAGATAGACACCTGCAGACCTGCTTCACCGCCTGTGAAGCGACTCCCCTGCAGGTGGGGAGCCGGGGTTCAAACTGGGATCCTTATGCCGGTCCTTGTGCTTTGCGCCACCTGCACTTAACCCGCTGCGCTACAGCCCGACTCCCGGTATATGTGTTCTATACTACTGCTCAAGGTATGTGTCTGAGGAGGAATTATTCAATGAAAAGGATCTGATTTTCTGGGAGAAAGTGAGAAGAGGAAAGGTGAATAGTCAGCAAAGATTAATGAATATTAAGCTGAAATATAACTTCAAGGATAAAGCACAGTAAGTCTACTACAGTGAAAAGGCCCTATCTCTCCTTTTCTTTCTTCCTTCCTTCCTTCCTTCCTTTCTTTCTTTCTTTTCCTCTTTATTTATTTATTTACTAACTAACTTACTGATGACAGATATAGAGAGGAAGACCAGAATACTGCTCAGCTCTGGCTTATGGTGGTGGTACTGGGGATTGAATTTGGGACCTCAGAGTTTCAGGCATGAAAGTCTGCACAACCATTGTGCTGTCTCTGACACTCAGTCCTATCTCATTTTGGAAAAAGGAAAGTACCATAAAAGTGTGAGTCCTTTGGTGTATTGCACCAAAGTAAAAGACTCTGGCGTGGAGGGGAGGGTTCAGGTCCTGAAACATGATGGCAGAGGAGGACCTCTGGGGGTTGTATTGTTATGCATGTATAAATTACTGTACTTTACTGTCGACTGTAAACCATTAATCCCCCAATAAAGAAATTTTTTGAAAGTATGAGTCTTGAGGCTGGGTGGTAGTACAACTAGTGGAGTATATGTATTATCATGCACAAGGACCCAGGCTCAAGCCCTCTCCCACCTGCAGGGGGAAGCTTCATAAGCAGTGGAGCAGTGCTACAGGTGTCTCCCTATCTCCCCTTCCCTTTTGATTTGTCTCTGTTCAATAAATAAATAAATAAATATTTTTAGCAGGGTATGAGTCATTGATGAAGCTCTAATGAACAACTTTAAATAGCAATACTTTAAACCACTGTTGTGGGTAAGGTAGATAGCTCAGCCTATGAGAGCATCAACTTGCATGTCTGAGGCCTCAGAGACCACAAATTTAATCCCTGACACCATCTTATGTCAGAGCTGAGCAGTATTCTGGTCCTCTCTCAGTCACTCTCTTCCACAAATAAATAAATAAACAAACCTGTATATTAAAAACAAAAGCAGGTATCAAAGATCCTAGGTTCAATTCCCAGCACCACCATAAATCAGAGTTCAATAGTGTTCTGGTGAGAAAAATAAATAAATAAGTCACTGTAGTCCAGAAACTCAAAAGCATGCATGATTATCAAAACTTTTATCTGTAAATATTGAAAAGAATTACCAACTCACCCCAGGTAAGAGTAGCCAAGGTCAAGAGCTCAGGGATTGAGTCCTGACATACTACATATTCTGGAGAATATGGATCTGTCTGAACTTCAGAATCCCGATAATCAGTCTGAGTGCCCACAGTCTCCTTTGCAGGGATGGGTGGGTACTTAGATGAAGGAGGAGGAAAAATATATGGCTCTGCCCTAAAATATAAACCATTAAAAATTAAAACCTGACACGATCATTTAGAATACTATATAAACAAGCAGAAATAAATTATTAAGCTTTATTACTGACATGATCATTTATAATACTACATAAACAAGTAGAAATAAATTATTAAGCTTTTTTAAATCCATTTCCCCTTAACACTGATAGGCCACAATATACCTAGAATTAAACTCAATAAATCTGAGAGAACTATCTTGTCACTCTTACCTCTGCCAAGAAACTGAAGGGTATAAATACCTGACTCTAGTAACCAAAGTCTCTATGTATCTGTACTTAACAATAGTATAGAGACACAAAAGGCAGCCTCTAGGATACCATGAAGTTACTTTTGAACTTGTTCAAAATTTCTACAACCCTAATTTTTTTCTTTTATGCTTTTAGTCATATAACCTATTTTTAGCTCTTTCTCCCCACAAATATAGGAGCATGGGGAAAAAATATCCTGAAGGAGAAAGAGGAGGAGGAGGAAAGGAAAAAACTAAGAATTTATAACATACTTTAAAAAAAGTCAAGTCTCCTCAGAACTACAGGGATCACATAGGCTCTTAAGCTGAATATGGGCCCCAGATCAGATCAAATTGATGGGGTTTACAGTCAACAATATTTATGCACCTTTCTCATATTTGGGTGCTACTCTCTTCCCTGATCCAGCTTTCTGGTCCTTTTTCCAACCATGACATTACCTGCTCAGACAATAACTTGGATCCACCTGCATATCAGATTTCAGGCTCAGGGGGAAAAACAAAAACAAAAACTAGTATAGTCACAGGCCCCTTGGAATAGAACTAAAATATGCCTACTAGCTATCTACAAAACGGAGACCCCCCCCCCAACTCTTCATCTGCACTATTCCAGCCTTTAGGTTCATGAATAGTCAACAGCTTGTTTGGCTTTATATGTTAACTCTCTTTTCAGCCACCAGGTTTCAGATGCTAACATGATGCCAAACAGACTTCCCTGGACATACAACCCCACCAATATGTCCTGGAACTCTGCTTCCCCAGAGCCCCACCCTACTAGGGAAAGAGAGAGGCAGGCTGGGAGTATGGATCGACCTGGCAACACCCATGTTTAGTGGGGAAGCAATTACAGAAGCCACACTTTCCACCTTCTGCACCCCATAATGTCCATGCTCCCAGAGGGATAAAGAACAGGAAAGCTATCAAGGGAGGGGATGGGATACGGAGTTCTCATGGTGGGAACTGTGTGGAGTTGTACCCCTGTTATCCTATGGTATTGTCAATGTTTCTTATTTATAAATTTAAAAAATCAAGTCTCTCTTTGAGTAGATAATTCTATACTTGTTAATGCTTGAATCACCTGGTTATCCATGCAGAAGTTACTTTATCCTTTGCACAAAAATTAATTCCATATATTTAAAATATTTAATGCAAAGCTGAGACTATACATTTATAAAAGAAATCAGATATTTAATTTTTGATTGAAGTCTTTAAGTATAACTTAAAGACAAAAAATACAGCTAGAGACGGGGCAGCAGCAGCTGTGTTTCTCTCCTCTCCTCTCCCGGGTCAACTAGGAATACCAAAAGAGACCACCTGGGACCTGAACAAGACAGGACTAGAATGACTTCAGGAACCCACCAAATCTCCAGTGAGTACAAACACGTGTGGCTCGTGGACAGCCTAGGGAGAGATTAAGTGGCTGGTAACAGTCCGGTACTTTTACCAGTTGAGACACCACCTCCAGTCTGTTTCACCAACAACACACAGCTGAAGGGGGGAGAGGACTCCCCTAAGACTCACCAAATGCAACAGTGAGTATCCACTGTTACTGCCCTCAGAGGCTAAAGCACCAGGGGGGAGGCCCTGTGCTGACACCAGGGGTCAGAGAACTAACAAGGAAACTCAGGAGAAGATCTATACCTTGGTGGCCTATCGGTGGGGCTGTGATAGTCTCTTTGCATAACCCCTGGATTATCTCTGCCCCACCTTGCTTTATCTCTTGATTAGGAGTGAGTGATTAAGCTAAGAAGCCTACTTATAGTCTAAAAGCCCTCAAGTTCCCATAGCCTACAGGGAAGAAAAACAACAAGAGGCTTTTAAGCCACTGTGCTCCAACTCAGGGATTAAAATACTAGTGAAACAACATCAATTTCCACAACAGTGAACCTTTTAATTACCTTACTTAGACACAAGTCAATCCAGGCAAGAGTGATCAGTAATTTGAAAAGTACTGAGAGAGGAACCTCATAACATACTATATAAAAAAGTTAAACCAGCAAGAAGACATATTGGAGAAATGAACCAGGACAAGAGTCAAGCTAAAAGTCCCCCAAAGCCTAAAGTACAAAATAATGAGGTTAACAATCAAACACTACTTAAGAAAATAATCACAGGAGTGAGTAAAGAGTTTGAAAGAATTGTACCATAAATGCAGAAACAGGAGTCGGGCAGTAGTGCAGCGGGTTAAGCACAGGTGGCACAAAGAGCAAGAACCAGCATAAGGATCCCAGTTCAAGCCCCCGGCTCCCCACCTGCAGAGAAGTCGCTACACAAGCGGTGAAACAGATCTGCAGGTGTCTATCTTTCTCCACCCCCCCATCTTCTCCTCCTCTCTCATTTCTCTCTGTCCTATCCAACAATGACTACATCAGTAACAACAACAATAATAACTACAGCAATGAAACATAAAGGACAACAAAAGTAAATAAAGTAAATATAAAACAAACAAACAAAATGAAATGCAGAAACAACGAATGAGACCCTGGAAGAAAACACTAATTATCTCAAGGTTACTAGAGAGATGAAAGCTTAAATAGCTGAGCTAAGAACACAACTAGCTGAACAAGCTAAAACAGTATCAGAACAGGGTAACAAAACAGATGAACTCCAGAAAACAGTAGAGGGGAGAGAGAATAGAATAAATGAGGCTGAAGACAGAATTAGCAAGATCCAGGATGAATGAGAGACAACTAATAAAGAAGGAAGAGGTCTCAAAAAGAGATTAAGAGATTCTGAAAACAACAACAGAGACCTATGGGATGACTTCAAAAGAAATAATATACACAACATTGGCTTACCAGAGGAAGAAAGAGAAGGAGGGGAAGAAAGCATTCTTTAGGACATAATAGCTGAGAATAGTTATCAATAGTCTAGATAACATAAAAGACATAAAGGTCCAAGAAGCCCAGAAGGTGCCAAACAGAATTAACCCAGACATAAAGACACCAACACATGTCATAGTTAGAATGGAAAGGAATAAGGATAAAGAAAGGATCCTGAAGGCTGCAAGAGAAAAACAAAGAGTCACCTACAAAGGAAAACCCATAAGATTAGCAGCAGACTTCTCCACACAAACACTACAGGCCAGAAGAGAATGGCAAGATATCTACTGAATGCTCAATGAGAAAGGCTTTCAATCAAGAATACTGTATCCTGCTAGATTGTAATTCAGACTAGATGGAGGCATCAAAACCTTCTCAGACAAGCAACAGTTGAAAGAGTCAACTATCACCAAGCCTGCCCTGAAGGAAGTTCTGAAAGTTCTCCTATAAACAGAGTACCATAAATGGGCCATATATCAGAGCACTCTAGAAATCTACAAGAATGGCTTTAAAATATCTTCAATCTTTGATATCAATAAATGTCAATGGCCTGAATTCACCTAATAAAAGGCACAGAGTAGGAAGATGGATCAGAAAACCCAACAATATGCTGTCTACAGGAAGCCCACCTAATTCAACAAGACAAACACAGACTCAAAATGAAAGGATGGAAAACTATCATACATGCCAGTGGCCCACACAAAAGGGCAAGAACAGCTATTTTCATATCTGAAACGACAGTTTTAAAAATAAATAATATTAAAAAAAGATAGGGGTGGACACTACTTAATGCTCAGAGGATCAGTCAATCAAGAGGATTTAACAATTATCAACATCTATGTACCCAATGAGAAGCCATCTAAATACATCAAATATCTACAGCAATATATGAACAGCAACACAGTCATAGTAAGGGACTTCAACACCCCACTCTCTCAACTTGACAGATTATCCAGGCAGCAAATCAATAAACAAATGAGGGAGCTAAATGAGAAGATAGATAAACTAGAACTATTGAACATTTTCAGAGTCATTCACCTTAAGAAACTGGAATACCCATTCTACTCAAGTCCACATAGGTTATTCTCAAGGATAGACCATATGTTAGGCCACAAAGACAACATCAGCAAATTCAAGAGCATTGAAATCATCCTAAGCATCTTCTCAGACCACAGTGGAATTAAACTAACACTTAACAATCAACAAAAGATTAATAATAGTCCCAAAATGTGGAAGCTCAACCGTACACTACTTAACAACTTGTGGGTCAAAGAGGAAATAAAGGAAGAAATAAAAATGTTTCCAGAGTTCAACGAAAATGAAAACACAAGCTATCAAAATATTTGGGACACAGCTAAGGCAGTACTGAGAGGGAAGTTCATAGCTATACAAGCACACATTAGGAAACAAGAAAAAGCACAAATAAACAGCCTGATTGCACATCTTAGAGATCTAAAAGAAAAAGAACAAAGGAACCGTAAAGCAACCAGAAGGACAGAAATCACTAAAGTTAGGGACGAAATCAGTAACATTGAAAATAAGAAAACCATACAAAAGATCAACGAAAATAAATGTTGGTGGAGATGGGGGCTTGAACCCAGGTCCTGTGCATTGAAACCTGTGCACACAACCAGGTATGCCACAACCCAACCCCAAATATAAATGTTTGTTCTTCAAAAGAGTGAACAAAATCGACAAACCTTTAGCCAGACTCACTAAACAAAAAAGCGAGAAGACCCAAATAAATCGGATACTAAATGAAAGAGGAGAGATATCACAACAGATACCACAGAAATTCACCATATCGTGCAAGACATCTATGAACAACTATATGCCACCAAGCTAGAGAACCACTAAGAAATGGAAGATTTCCTAGATACCTACGAACTTCCAAAATTAAATAAAGAGGAACTAGATAATATGAACAGGCCCATCATAGCCAACAAAATTGAAACAATTATCAAAAACCTTCCCAAGAATAAAAGTCCTGGACCAGATGGTTTTACAAATGAATTCTACAAAACCTTCAAAAAAGAACTAATAGCTCTACTTTTAAAAGTCTTCCAGAAGATTGAATACTCCCTTCCAGCTTCTATGAAGCCAATATCACTTTGATACCAAAAGCAGACACGGACACAACCAAAAGTGAAAACTACAGACCAATATCTCTGATGAACATAGATGTGAAAATATTGAACAAAATTCTAGCCAACTGGAATGACTGTTCATCATGACCAAGTGGGGTTTATTCCAGGGATGCAAGGTGGTTTAATATACGTAAATCAATCAGCGTCATCCACCACACTGATAAAAGCAAGACCAAAAACCACATGGTCATATCAATAGATGCAGAGAAAGCCTTTGAGAAAATACAACATCTCTTCGTGATCAAAATGCTACAAAAAATGGGAGTAGATGGAAAATTCCTGAAGATAGTGAAGTCTATATATAGCAAACCTACAGCCAACATCATATTCAATGGCGAAAAACTGGAAGCATTTCCCCTCAGATCAGGTACTATATACAGCTGCCCACTATCACCATTACTATTTAACATAGTGTTGGAAGTTCTTGCCATAGCAATCAGGCAGGAGCAAGGAATTAAAGTGATGCATATTGGAAGGGAAGAAGTCAAACTCTCCCTATTTGCAGATGACATGATAGTATACATGGAAAAACCTAAAGAGGGAGTAGGGCGATGGTGCAGCAGGTTAAGCACACTTGATGCCAAGCACAAGGACCCTGGTTCAAGCCCCCAGCTCCCCACCTGGAGGGGAGTTGCTTCACAGGTGGTGAAGCAGGTCTGCTGATGTTTGTCTTTCTCTCACCCTCTCTGCCTTCACCTCCTCTCTCCATTTCTCTTTGTCCTATCTAACAACAACAACATCAATAACAACAACAATAATAACTACAACAATGAAACAATGGCAACAAAAAGGAAAATAAATAAATAAATATTAAAAAAAAAAAAAAGAAAAACCTAAAGAATCCAGCAAGAAGCTTTTGGAAATCATCAGGCAATACACTAAGGTGTCAGGATACAAAATTAACATTCAAAAGTCAGTGGCATTCCTCTATGCAAACACTAAGTTAGAAGAACATGAAATCCAGAAATCAATTCCTTTTATTATAGCAACAAAAACAATAAAATATCTAGGAATAAACCTAACCAAAGAAGTGAAAGACTTGTATACTGAAAATTATGAGTCACTACTCAAGGAAATTGAAAAAGACACAAAGAAGTGGAAAGATATTCCATGTTCATGGGTTAGAAGAATTAACAAGAATTGACTATTACAAATTAATTGACTATTAAGAAGACTTAATGAATATACTACCCAGAGCCATCTACAAATTTAATGCTATCCCCATCAAGATCCCAAACACATTTTTTTAGGAGAATAGAACAAATGCTACAAATGTTTATCTAGAACCAGAAAAGACCTAGAATTGTCAAAACAATCTTGAGAAGAACAGAACTGGAGGCATCACACTCCCAGATCTCAAATTGTATTATAGGGCCACTGAAATCAAAACTGCTTGGTAGACACAATGAGCAGTGGAATAGAATTGAGAGCCTGGAAGTAAGCCCCCACACCTATGGACTGCTAATCTTTGACAAAGGGGCCCAGCCTATTAAATGGTGAAAGTAGAGTCTCTTCAACAAATGGTGTTGGAAACAATGGGTTGAAGCATGCATAAGAATGAAACTGAACCGCTGTATTTCACCAAGTAGAAAAGTAAATTCCAAGTGGATCAGAGAGTTGGATGTTAGGCCACAAACTATGATACTTAGAGGAAAATATTAGCAGAACTCTTAAATTTTAAGGACATCTTCAATGAAACAAATCCAATTACAAAGAAGACTGAGGCAAGTATAAACCTATGGGACTACATCAAATTAAAAAGCTTCTGCACAGCAAAAGAAACCACCATCCAAACCAAAAGACCCCTCACAGAATAAGAGATCTTTACATGACATACATCAGACAAGAGGCTAATAACCAAAATATATGAAGAGCTTGCCAAACTCAAAAACAAGACAACAAATAACCCTATCCAAAAATGGGGTGAGGTCATGGACAGAATATTCACCACAGAAGAGATTCAAGCCAAGAAACACATGAAAAAATGTTCCAAGTCTTTGATTCTCAGAGACATGCAAATAAAGACAACAATGAGATACCACTTCACTCCTGTGAGAATGTCATACATCAGAAAAGGTAACAGCAGCAAATCCTGGAGAGGTTGTGGAATCAAAGGAACCCTCCTACACTGCTGGTGGGAATGTCAATTGGTCCAGCCTCTGTGGAGAGCAGTCTGGAGAACTCTCAGAAGGCTAGAAATGGACCTACCTTGTGATCCTGCAATTCCTCTCCTGGGGATATATCCTAAGGAACCCAACACACCCACCCAAAAAGATTTGTGTACACATATGTTCTTAGCAGCACAATTTGTAATAGCCAAAACCTGGAAGCAACCCAGGAGTCCAACAACAGATGAGTGACTGAGCAAGTTGTGGTCTATATACACAATGAAATACTTACTCAGCTATTAAAAATAGTGACTTCACCATTTTCAGCCCATCTTGGATGGAGCTTGAAGAAACCATGTTAAGTGAAATAAGTCAGAAACAGAAGGATAAATATGGTATGATCTCACTCTCAGGCAGAAGTTGAAAAACAAGATCAGAAGAGAAAGCACAAGTAGAACCTGAACTGGAATTTGGTGTATTGCACCAAAATAAAAGACGCTGGAGTGGGTGGGTGGGGGAGAGTATAGGCTTTGGAAAAGGATGACAGAGGATGTACTGGGGGTTGTATTTTTTATGTGGAAAACTAAGAAATGTTTTGCATGTATAAACTGTTGTATTTACTGTCAACTGTAAAACATTAATCTCCCAATAAAAAAAAAAAGAAAGAAAAGACACCTGCAGCATTGCTTCACCACCTCACAAAACTTTCCCTCTGCAGGTGAGGACTAGGGGCTGGAACCTGGGTACCTTATGCATTATAATATATGCACTTCATCAGGTGTGCCACCACCTGACCCCCTGTAATCACTTTTTAACTCAGTTTTCCACACTGGCCCTACAGAATCTCATCAACTATAGCTCAGATTTTCCTCCATGGAATTTGTTTACAGGTTGAGTTTCACTCTTGAATCTCTGCTTCTAGGAAGTAGTGATTCCCTGTACTTCTTTGTCACTCCAGTCTTGGGGCAGCAATTTGGTCTGTGTCCTCTCCTATCTTAAGGATTCAAGAAAAGCTGTTGACTTTTCAGGCTAAACAGTTTAATACTTGTTGTTTGGATGACCAGTAATTTCCAAACCCTAATACCACCATTGAAAGAAAGTCCAAAGTAAAGACTTCAACAGTTGGGCATGAAGAATGTGTAGCTGGGGGAAGGCTGGTTCCCAGACAAGTCCATCCATATAAAACGAAATTATCCTTATCACACAGAAAATTATTCCAGCCAGAATTTTATAGTAATTCATTCTTTAAAAACCTTTAAGACACGAATTATCTAGAATGTCAATTGTCATGACATAATGACTTTCAGAGGGAATCTTTAGCCTTTTTTTTTTTTCTTCTTACCAGAGCACTGCTCAGCTCTGGCTTATGGTGGTGCAGGGGACTGAACCTGGGACTCAGGAGCCTCAGGCATGAGAGTCTCTTTGCATAACCATTATGCTATCTACCCCTGCCCCGTACCCCTTATGGTACAGTTAATTTGAAAGGAGTGAGGAGGCCCAAAGTTAATCAAAGTATACCTGCGAACTTGCCCACAATCAACAGAACAATTTACGGGCTAAGGAGATAGCATAATAGTTATACAAAAGATCTTCATGCCTGGAACTCTGAAGTCTCAGGTTCAATTCCCAGCCCCTCCATAAGCCAGAGCTGAGCACTTCTCTGATAAACAAATAAACAAAGAATAACTTGTAGACCTCAGGTAATGAGGGTCTCCAAATCAATCACTCAAGTGCCCGATTTTTAAAGTAGTATCTGGGATATTTATATAGATCTAACCCATCTCAAAGATCTATGTTTTCTCATATGAAGCATCCCACAGAAAACATGTCTAGAGCTGTCCCTGGATAAACTGACACCATACAGGTGTACAGGGCAGTGCAGAGGTCCTACCTTTCCTTCTTCCTTTCTTTCTTTCTTTCTTTCTTTCTTTCTTTCTTTCTTTCTTTCTTTCTTTCTTTCTTATCTTTCTTTCTTATCTTTCTTTTTTATTATCTTTATTTATTGGTTGGATATAAACAGTCAGAAATTGACAGGGAAAGGGGAGATAGAGAGGAAAAGAGACAGGGAGTCACCTGCAGCCCTGCTTCACCACTTGAAAAGCTTTCCCCCTGCAGGTGGGGAGCAGGGGCTTGAACCCAGGTCCTTGCACATTGTAACATGTGTACTCAACCAAGTGTACTACCACCTGGCCCTGAGGTTCTATTTTTCTATGTAAAAGTCATACAATTCTTATAATTTCTAGGTGAATTGGGGTGGGAACAGGGTGGTGGTGCACATTATGTGCAAAGATCCAGGTTTAAGACCCCTACCTATAGGTGGAAAGCTTTATGGAGTGAAGCAGTGCTGCAGAGTTCTCTTCTTTCTCTCTCTCCCCTTCGCTATCTCTCACCCTCTATCAAAAGGGGGAATGCCCACCAGAGTGGTGGGCAACCAGTCCCACTGATAATGCTGGTGGCAAACAAACAAATAAATAGATGAATAATAAAATTAGAGAAATGGGATCACAACTGACATTTATCTAGAAAATTACATACATTTGCCAATATATTCTATTCATTAGGTGTTAGTATTATCAGATATAACTATACTCTCTATATCCTTGCTTGAAAGTCAAGCCTATCTAAATTTCTACTCAGAAATTTGAAATCTTAAAAAATGTTTCTTTTCCTTATTCTTTCATGAAACCTTGAATTTTTTAAATTTATTTATAAAAAGGAAACACTGACAAAGCCATAGGATAAGAGGGGTACAACTCCACACAATTCCCACCACCAGAACTCTGTATCCCATCCCCTCTCTTGATAGCTTTCCTATTCTTTAGGCTCAGAGAAAAAAAAAAAACTAGTATAGCCACAGGCCCTTTGGGATATAACTAAAATATGCCTACTAGGTATCAGCAAAATGGAGACCCTCCTCTAACTCTTCATCTGCACTATTCCAGCCGTTAGGTTCATGATTGGTCAACAACTTGTTGGGCTTTATATGTTAACTCTCTTTCCAGCCACCAGGTTCCAGATACTAGCATGATGCCAAACAGACTTCCCTGGACAGACAACACCACCAATGTGTCCTGGAGCTCTGATTCCCCAGAACCCCACCCCATTAGGGAAAGAAAGAGGCAGGCTGGGAGTATGGATCGACCTGTCAATGCCCATGTTCAGCAGGAAAGCAATTACAGAAACCTTGAATTTTTTTTCTTATAGAACTATTCAGTGGACACAGGAAAGAATGTGTGTGTGTGTGTGTGTGTGTGTGTGTGTACATATACATATATCTGATTTTTAATGGTATACTTTAACTTGCTATCTTTCCCTAAAACTAAAGACTGGAGAAATGCACATTTATTTCAGATTCAGTTTTGTCCTTTCTTGATTCACACCTTTGTGAGACTAGAATTGATTGATTTTTTTTTTTTTTTTTTACCAGAGCACTGCTCACTTCTATTGTATGGTGGTGTTAGGAATTGAACCTAGGATCTTTGGTGTCTCAGGCATGAAAAGCTTTTTGTATAACCATTATGTTATCTCCTCATCCCAGGAATTATTTATCTTTGTATACTGCATTGTTTTATATAACCTAAATATTTCATCTAGAATTTAAGAATCATTTCATAACATTCATTTTCTTGGTAAAATGTTGAGGAATTATTAACTGAAGCAAAAGAGAACATTTAGAACATTTTAAACACTTATTGTTTTCTTCATCATAAGACATCAGCCATAACAAGTACATTTCATATCATAACCATTATATAAATATAATTTATGTATATAGATCTACTCAAAACACAAGTTAAAAACAAAAAATAAGCAAACAAAAAATTTGCCCTCAATGTGTTTGATGATTTTGGTTAAAATGCTGCTCATAACTCACTAGAAGATTCCATAACATTTCTAATGTTTTTTGAGCCATGGCTTGAATAATACAGATTTAAGAGAACTATCTTCTGGCAACAAATGTGGATGCAAATAATAAACAAACTGGTAAAGAAAGATTTTTAAAACAATGCTTACTTACGTAGTTGCTGTGAGAACAACATTGACTGGTAATTGTTCATAAAAAGGAAGGAAAGGCCTGGGAGAGAAAGCAAGACACAAGTGCGTGAGATTTTTGCATTATATACAGTCTAGAGGTTTCTTCCAAAACTTGCACTTGTCCCTTGAATAAGCTTGTGTATGCCCTGTCAGCAACCCTCAGGCTATGTCATTCACAAAAGCACTGGGGAGTGGGGAGATTCTTATTAAAAGGCAAATTCCCAAGTCTAGCCCAGGAGAGTTAGTGGACACATATTTTTAAATAAACACTTTCAGAAGCTTCTGGCCATTAGCTAGGAGCACCATGTCAAGTTCTCTGAGACATATTGAAATTCCCACTAGCTTCTACCCCCAAAGTGTAGGACTTGAGAACACTTTGTTAAGAATTTCACATTAAAGGAGAAAGAAAGAAAGAAAGAAAGAAAGAAAGAAAGAAAGAAAGAAAGAAAGAAAGAAAGAAAGGAAATGAAAGAAGGAAGAAAGAAAGGAAGGAAGGAAGAAAGGGAAGGAGGGAGGAAGGAAGGAAGGGAGAGACAGTGAAAGAAAGAAGGAAAGAAAGGACTGAATTTCATGTCTCTGAGGGAAAAATCAGCATCATCTGTGAGGAAGCTGCTCATTAATAAAAATGTGCAATATAATTTACTTTTTCAAGGAAGTTTATGTAAATATAATATCAAGACTATTTTTCTACCCCAAACAAAACCTATAGGGAAATCCCATTCTTTTAGTTGATCTATGTATATGACTGTTAATGAATATTAATCACAAATGAAACAAAGTAAAAATGTTAATCATCTTGGTCCTGGCAATATTGATACAAACAGAGCAAATATTATTCCCTATTTGCTGTTTTTTGTTGTTGTTTGTTTTTTTTAGCAATTTCCTGGGCAGGAGAAATAGCATAAATGGTTATGAAAAAGACTTTCATGCCTGAGGCTCCAAAGTCTCAGGTTCACCATAAGCCAGAGATGAAACAATGTTTTGGTAAAGAAAATAAAGAAAAGAAGTAGGGGAAAAAAAAAAAAGTGGTGAGGTCCTGAGTTCAAGCCCCGGCAGCACATGTACCAGAGTAATATCTGGTTCTTTCTCTCCTCCTATCTTTCTCATTAATAAATAAATAAAATCTTAAAAAAAAAAAGTAGGGAAGGGGGAGAGAGGAAAAACAAAAAAAAAGTTGTATCTATAAAATTTAGGGATGGGGAGATACAATGGTTATGAGGCCCCAGGTTCAATTTCTAGCACAACCGTAAATTAGAGCTGCCTAGTCAAAAGACAATTAAAAAAAATAATAAAGCAAGCAAACCAAGTTAAAATAAGCAAGCTTTTTTTCCTTTTTTCCCCACCAGTGTATTGCTGGGGCACAGTGCCTACACCACACCCTGCAGTCATTTTCCCTTTTTCCTTTCGAGAGGGGAGAGGAGCTAAAGAGAGGGAGAGAAAGATAAGACACCCGTAGAACACTCATAAAGCGTTCACCCTGCAGATTGGTAGTGGGGACTCAACGTCGGTCCTTGTGCATGGTGATATATGTGCTTAACCAGGTGTGCCACTGTCTTGCCCCCTAACTAAAATATTTTTTAAATGACAACTTCTATTATTATCATAAAAATATTTTGTGACTAGGAGGTTGTTTAGTGGTACAGCATAGGACTTGGATATAGGAGGTCCCAAGTTCAGTCGCTATGCTGTGACCAGTTCTTTCTCATTCTCACTCTTTTTAAAAAAAATTAATTTTATTTATTTATTTTTAATTTTTATTATAAAATGGAAACACTGACAAGACCATAGGATAAGACGGGTACAATTCCCACCACCAGAACTCCGTATCCTATCCCCTCCTCTGATAGCTCTCCTATTCTTTAACTCTTTAAGAGTATAGACCCAGGGTCATTACAGGGTGCAGAAGGTGGAAGGTCTTTATTTATTTATTTTATAGGACAGAGAAAAATTGAGAAGGGGAGGGGAGACAGGGAGAGAGGAAGAGAAATATCTACAGCACTGCTTCACCACTCACGAAGCTTCCCCCTTGCAGGTGAGGACCAGGTTCTTGAATCTGGGTCCTTGTACATGGAAATGTGTGTGCTCAATCGGGTGTGCCACCTCCTGGTCCCTCTTATTAACTTTCTAATTAAATTAATTTAAAACTATTTTTTAAAAAATATTTTTCTCCTAATATCAGAGTTCATTAGAAACTATGTTCTACCTTTCAAAATATTTATAGCGATTTTTTCCAGTAACTTCAGGATCTTCATACACTTCTTTAGGCATCTGAAAAGTAGTGTCAGTTCTAAAAAGAAGCAGAAAACATGATCAAATATAAAATACTATTTCTGAATATAATTTCTATTTAATATTTCCATGTTTGTAAACTATAAGATAGACTGTTATCAGACTGAAAATAAAGTCTTCTACAATATGTACTTCACTGGCCCATTTCAGACTACATAGAGTTACTATCCCTGAACCAGAAAATTAGGAGTTAACAAGAAGTGAGAGATAACAAGAGTAAATTTATGAAATCTCATATTAAAAAGTGTCCACTTTTAATTTTTTTCCTGCCACAGGTTCATGCCTGTGTGATTGAACCACTCCTAGTGGACTCTTTCTTCCTCTCTTTCTTTCATTCTTTCCCTCTGTTGTTTTTTGTTTGTTTGCTTGCTTGCTTGCTTGCTTGCTTTTTTGCTTTCAGGGTTATTGCTGGGGCTCAGTGCCTGCACTACAAATCCACTGCTCCTGGAGGCCATTTTTTCCACTTTGTTGTTGTCATTGCTATGGTTGTTATTGCTGTTGTTGTTGTTAGATAGGACAGAGAAGTTTAGAAAGATGGGGAAGGCAGAGAAGGGAAAGAGAAAGATAGACACCTGCAGACCTGCCTCACCGCTATGAAGCGACCCCTCTGCGGGGAGCTGGGGGCTCAAACTGGGATCCTTACCTGGTCTCTGCACTTCACACCATGTGTGCTTAACCCACTAGCTACCACCTGGCCCACCTTTCCTTCTTTTCTGCCCTTCCTTCCTTCCTTTCTTTTTTCTTTCTTGTCTATGGTCATACCACCCTGAAAACACCCAATCTCGTCTCTTTTCTTTTCTCTTTTTTTTTTTTCCCAGATAGATGGTGACAGTTAGAAACAGTGAGAGAAAGAAAGATATCAGTCACAGCATCACTTTATCACTTCTTAGCCTTTCTCCTCAGCATGGTTCTCCAATGTGGTGATATATTTTGTGTGTGTGTGTGAGGGGGGGCGTACTTAACTAAGGTAAAGTGAGCATTCTCCCATGTAAACTACCCACCACTTTTAATGTGAGAATAATTAAGTTCTAAAAAACAACCTCTTAATTACAGGTCAGAAGGTAGCATTTTAAGAAAGTTACAAGACATAAACTTGTAAATAACTAAAATAAATACAGAATTCAAGACATTTGTTTTTAAAAGTGATCTGGTGGAGGGTGGGTGGTAGTGCAGCGGTTTAAGCGCACTTTGCCCAAAGCGCAAGGACCCGTGTAAGGCTCCCGGTTCGAGTCCCCCGCTCCGCACCTGCAGAGGGGTCGCTTCACAAGCAGTGAAGCAGGTCTGCTGGTGTCTATCTTTCTCTCCCCCTCTATGTCTTCCCCTCCTCTCTTCATTTCTCTCTGTCCTATCCAACAACACCAATAGCTGTAACAACAAAAAACAGGAATCGGTGGGTAGCAGCGGCTTAAGTGCATGTGGCGTGAAAGGCAAGGACCCAAGTAAAGATCCGGGTTCCAGCCCCCGGCTCCCCACCTGCATAGGAGTCGCTTCAGAGGTGGTGAAGCAGGTCTTCAGGTGTCTATCTTTCTCTCCCTCTATCTGTCCTCCTCTCTCCATTTCTATTTGTCCTATCCAACAACAACAATAATAACTACAATAAAAGACAATAAAACAACAAGGACAACAAAAGGGAAAATAAATAAAATAACAAAAAAAGTGATCTGGCTGCAAGTATTAAAAACTATAATCAGATAACTAATAAAAAATTATGCTTGCAATTTCTAAGATGAAACAAAGGAACAGCAAATTTAGTCACGTCTACCTTTGATACAAGTTATCATTTTATATATGTATATATTCATTATCTATACATACATACTATATATTCGTTTCATTTTTCTCAGAGAACATCTAGTAGTCATTAAATCTATAGTCACTGTTCCAGAAGCAGAATCATTTTGGTTAAAAGGGTTGAGAGAAAGAACCTGAGGCCAGGTGGTGGTGCACCTGGTTAAGTGTACATGTTACAATACGCAAGGGTCTGGGTTCGAGCCCCTGGCTCCTGACCTGTGTGTGTGGGGAGGGTCACTTCCTAAGCGGTGAAGCAGTCTGCAGGTGTCTATCTGTCTCTCCCCCATGACCCCTCCTCTCAATTTCTCTCTTTCCTATAAAATTTAAAAAAAAAAAAAAAGGAAAAAAATGACTGCCAGGAGCAGTGGATTCATTACACAGGCAGGGAGCCCAGGCGATAACCCTAAAATATATATTAGCTTTAGGTGAATCCTAAATGGATTGAGGACTACTGCAGCAGATATGGGGACTTAGAAAGGAGAAGGGAGCAGCACAAAGGGGAGACTGGGTACCTAAGTCCCTATGGTGGAACTGTATGATGGTTTGGTGGAGGGTGAGATGTACTGACATCTATCTTGGGGAAATGTAGAAAGTTACCCATGTGATAATAATCTTACAAAACAAAACTCCCTCAACAAAGTGACACGGAAGTTGAAAAAAGGCAGGTGTTTGTTTTAGTAGCTGAAGCTAGTTTGTTACTTACACAGCAAGCTGCCGAAAGGGTTCTCTGCATTTCTCCGCAGGTCTCTTCCACTCACGACAGATGAATGGTGGCACAGGGTCTGCTTTGCTCCAGTACAGAGTATAGCTTGGATAATTCACCATGCTACTGAACATGGTTCGAAACTTGGGAACTTTTTTCTAATATTTGAATAAGGAGGTAGGGAGGAAAAGCACAAGATTATGCCATCAGATTTTCTAAAGCATTCTTTTTTTTTTCTCCCCACTAGGATTCATATTTTTTTCTCTTTTTTATTCAAATTATCTTATTGGGGGGAAAATAATGTAATATTTTTCTTATATGTAAGCTTTTTAAAGAAAAGGTACAGAGCAGTGTATATAGTATCACAGGAGGGGTTATTGGTAAGTGCATAGACTATCTCTAAAAGGATATCCAAGAAATTAAAGACAAAGGCTAATTGTGTTAAAGGAGCTAGGAATTAGAATTTACTTCACATTGTATAAGCTTTTGTGTTACCTGATTTAACACGGGTATGACTTACTTTTCTCCTTGAAACAAATTGTATCCTAATGAGTCCTTTATTCACTATTAGCTAATTAATCTTCATATTGGGGACCAGAAAGTGATTTAGAATATTTTCCATGCATAACATCCTGAGTTTAATCCCTGACAGTAAGCGAGAAAGTAACAAGGAGAAGAAAAGTGGAACTCTATGGATAGTGGACCTTTGGTCTCTTTGTCTCTTCTCTTACATTAAAGTAAATAAATAAATAAAAATGGACTGGGGAGGTGGTTCAAGCAGTAAAGCACATACCTCACAAGCTATGAGGTTCTGGGTTTAGTCCTCTGGCATGGCATAAAAAAAAATTATCAGCGGGTCTGGCAGTAGTGCAGTGGGTTAAGCACACATGGCGCATAGCTATGCAGGACCAGGGTAAGGATCCTGGTTCGAGCTCCTGGCTCCCCACCTGCAGGGGGGTCGCTTCACAAGTGGTGAAGCTGGTCTGCAGGTGTCTGTCTTTCTCTCCTCATCTCTGCTTCCCCCCCTTGATTTCACTCTGTCCTATCCAACAACAGCAATCACAACAAATATAATAATGACAACAACAAAGGTAACAAGGACAACAAAATGGGGAAAATGGCCTCCAGGAGCAGTGGATTTGTAATGCAGGCACGAAGCCTCAGCAATAACCCTGGAATTCTCATAATAGGGTCTGAGGAGATAGCATAACAGTATGCAAGAGATTTTCATGCCTGAGACTTGAGGTCTCAGGTTTAATCCTCAGCGCTATCATGAGCAATAGCTAACCAGTACTCTGGTAAAAGCAAGCAAACAAAAAAATAATAATAAATAAAATTCTCTCACATTAGGCCACAAGTATCAAAATGTTTTGCCTTCTAACAAACATGGCACAAATAATCTTTGTATAATACAAATGTTAGTCTCTACTAGTTTAGTGGTTAATTTGATCAGTGTAGTTAACAGTAGACAGTTTAACAGTTCAAGTTTTATAGGTTATTATAGAGGATTAATGAAACCTACCAGTTTGCTTCTAAACAGGGTAGCTTGGAGATTTGCCTGTGCGTAGTCTTTCGCACTTGACATAGTAAACAATGGATCTGCAAAATAAATAAAAAATAAACACTTAGGACACCAAAGTAAAAACCCTGTGGTGAGGGGTAGACATGCAGCTTCCTGGGACAGTGGGGGGTGGGAGTGGGTGGGAGGGATGGGTCACAGTCTTTTGGTGGTAGGAATGGTATTTATGTACACTCCTAGTAAAATGTAGTCATATAAATCACTAGTTAATCAATATGAGAGGGGGAAAATTAATTGTATGTCTCGAAGTTTTTTAAAACACAGACTGAATCTTTTTAATATATAGGCTGTGTATTTGATATGCGGACTCTCTCAAAAGCCTAGACCAAGTAGATCAGAAGCAAACAATAGCACAGCTATACACAAGATACTGGGTACTGTACAGCAAACCATAACAAAAGGACTTTTCAAAGTTAACCCAATTACCAAATAATGTGATGATAACATTAACTATCCATTGTCTTTTTGAACTCTAAGACAGCAGGAACCTCACATCTCCACTATAGAGCCTCTACTTCCCCCAGTCCTGGAACCCTTGGATAGGGCCCACTTTCCCGTATGCCTCTCCCAATCCATATCAAATAATATTGCATCTGCCGATCACAACCTAACCAACACAACGATTGCCACCTCAACATGCTTCACTTCAGACTGTGTCCAGAGACTTCACGTGTGGAATGACAACCCTTCAGCTCATTACTCGGGTGAGACCTTTCCTTTCATAGTATACTCTAATTCCATCTCAGGTGGTTCACTTTCTAACAAAGTCCCAAAACCTAGATATACACCAGTTTCTGTGAGAGAGAGCATATGTTCACATGTATCCATAACTACCGCAAAATATATACCTGAAAGCAGAAGTACACTAGAGTTTGCAGTGAGTATCCCCCTAACACTTCCTCTCCACTATTCTAAGCTTTGGGTCCATGACTGCTCAACAATTTGTTTGGCTTTGTATGTTAACTCTCTTTTCAGCCACCAGGTTCCAGATGTCATCTGGATGCCGGCCAGGCTTCCCTGGACTGAAGACCCCACCAATGTGTCCTGGAGCTCCACTTCCCCAGAGACCCACCCTACTAGGGAAAGAGAGAGGCAGACTGGGAGTATGGACCGACCAGTCAATGCCCATGTTCAGTGGGGAAGCAATTACAGAAGCCAGAC
The DNA here is from genome assembly GCF_950295315.1 of Erinaceus europaeus. Lineage (NCBI taxonomy): Eukaryota > Metazoa > Chordata > Mammalia > Eulipotyphla > Erinaceidae > Erinaceus > Erinaceus europaeus. The sequence goes on from NC_080170.1 coordinate 82,353,043, forward strand.
CTTCCACCTTCTACAACCCACAATGACCCTGGGTCCATGCTCCCAGAGGGATAGAGAGTGGGAAAGCGATCAGGGGAGGGGATGGGATATGGAGACTGGGTGGTGGGAATTGTATGAAGTTGTACCCTTCCTACCCTATGGTTTTGTTAATTTATCCTTTCTTAAAAATAATAAAAAATAAATAAGCACTAAGGAAGTATAAGGAATGGAATCTATCTACTCTGAGATAGAAAGCAGTGGCAAAGCAATGTAGTTTTGTAACTGAAAAACAAACCAGAAAATTTAGATATTGCCTAACTCTGTGGCAGCTTACAGCCCTGTTCTTTTATCACCAGTGAGAATCTGTTAGGTGCATTCCTTTTCTGTATGTTCCAAAGTCAGCTTATAGAACTGAAATGTAAATAAAGGCCTGACAAATTTTCAAGTACCATAGCCCAAACACATGTTTCTTTTTCCTGTAAACAAGCCATCTTCTGGATCGGGGTAGCCCAGGAAATAGTCTAAGAGGAAAGCCCATGTATATACAACTATATCCCATCAGCAAATGAAAGAAACAATTTGGGGGTAGGTGGGTGAGGTGGGTGGTGGCATACCCAGTTGAGTGCACATGCTATCATGCAAAAGGACCCAGTTTTGAGCCCCCATTCTCCACCTGCAGTGGGGAATGCTTCATGAACAGATGTCTCTATTTCTCTCTCTCTCTCTCTCTCTCTCTCTATATATATATATATACATATACATATATATATATATATATATATATATATAAATTTTCCCCTCATCTCTCAATTTCTTTTTTATCAAATAAAATAGAAAAAAAAAAGGGGAGAGGGGAATGGCTGCAAGGAGCTGTGGATTCATAGTCCCAACAACGAGCCTCAGCAATAACCCTGGTGGCAATGGAATAAATGAATGAATAAATAAAATTGGGCACAATTTCCCATAATCAGTATACAAGGTAGATACAAACTCTTAACAGAACCTCAGAACTGGTAATGATGAGAAAATGTCATCCTCCAATAGTAGATAAGTATGATAAGCTGCCTGCAGAGTTCACTCTTAGTTTATCAGTTGTTGATGATGAAACTACATGATTTCTTCAAAGGTCACCAAAAAAATTGTTCTGCTGTTTTAAGCATGTAGTTGTGATTGGGACACCTCAACAAAAAGACATGTTTAAATATTTTGTGCTGTGGCCAGCAAGATAGCTCAATTAGGAGGACAACTGCTTTGTCATGTGTGGGAACTAGGTTTGAAGCCCTGGTACACCACATGGGAGTACTATAGCATATGTGAAGCTTTGTTACTGTGGCTTCTCTCCCGCTCTTTCCACCTGAAAAGTTGGTCCAGAGCAATGAAGCCCCAACAAGAAGGCCCATGGTCCTGCCTGTATCTTAATTTCAAGCTTTAAGCTTCCAGAACTATAAGAGAATAAATATATGAGATTTTTGTCTGAGGGGAGTGGGGATATACAACAAAAACAATTAGCATTCATATAATATGCTAGATTTGAGGAATATAAGTGGTACTAAACAAAAAAAATAATGGAAGAGGCAGCCTACTGAAGTAATCCAGAAGAGATGGCGATGGCCTGTACCATGGTAGTGGCAACAGAAATGATAAAAAGTGGCAGGATTCTAGATAAATATATATGCTTTTTAAGTAGAGCAGAACTAACTTGCTACTGGGTTGGAATGGTGTGATAGAAAGAGGAGACAAGGGAGTCGGGCGGTAGCACAGCGGGTTAAGCGCAGGTGGCTGCAAAGTGCAAGTACCGGTGTAAGGATCCCGGTCGAGCCTGGGCTCCCCACTTGCAGGGGAGTCTCTTCACAAGCAATAAAGCAGGTCTGTAGGTATCTTTCTCTCACCCCTCTGTCTTCCCCTCCTCTCCCCATTTCTCTCTGTTCTATCCAACAACAAGGACATCAATAACAATAACAATAAAACAACAAGGGCAACAAAAACAGAATAAATAAATAAATATTTAAAAATAAATAAATGAAAGAGGAGACAAAGGTGACTCCAAATTTGTTTGGCTCATCAACTATAAAGAATAATGATGGAGGGTAGCTTATAGTGGAGCAAGTTTGTAGAGAAAACACTATTAAAAATATTAGTAGTCTATAATATGTCCAAAAAAAAAAAATCTTGATTGGAGCACTAAGAAATCATCAGAAAAAAAAAAAAGAAGAAATCATCAGGTTCGGTGGGAGTAGATAACATAATGGTTACGCAAAGAGATTCTCGTGCCTGAGGCTCCCAAGTCCCAGGTTCAATCCCCTGCACTACCAAAAGCCATAGAATCTTGGCTAAAAAAGAAAGAAAGAAATCATCACACAAATCAACATCTATGACTCAGGTTGAGACGTGATGAAAACTGAATTGATAAGAAGTAAAGAAGCTAGATTTTATTACCTCAATTTACAAGCTAGTGAGTTTGAAGACAAAATTAACAGGAACCTGACAGTGAGTAGGTGGATGAACTTGGGGGAATGAGGGTCCTTTCTGAATTTGCGCCTGTCATCCCATATGCCAGAGTGATGTTCTGAATACTTTCCCTCTAATAAGCAAATCAATAAAATCAATAAAAGCTTCTTTTTGAAAGAAGATGTAATGAAGGCACCTGTTTAAAGGGGATGGTGAATATATAGCTGCTATATCTCTAATATGCTGAGAATAGTATGTAACAAAGAGAAGTTTCTCTTCACACTATTTTTAAATGATTTAAAAGATACCGCTGGGTTCAAGATTGGAGTTGCTTTTTCACTGAATCTGAATACTAAATAAGTCTTTCTCTCCACATTCCCATAATGAGTGTGAAAATATGGTCTCTGTAGAAACAGTCTCCATCTACAGACAATAATTGAAATACTGTGTGATTACATACTCTGCAATAATTCCTACAAATATGATCATAATATTTCTCAAAAGTAGTAGAAAATTCTCTGAAACATCTAATACTAGGTCTATTTGCTTACTCCAAGGTCTGTATTAAGTAATTTATATGCAATATTTAATTCTTATAAAAATCCAATGAAGTGAGCATCAGCTTTTTAAAATTATTATTATTATTTATTTTCCCTTTTGTTGCCCTTGCTCTTTTTTATTGTTGTAGTTATTATTGTTGTTGATGCTGTCATTGTTGGATAGGGCAGAGAGGAGGGGAAGACAGAGAGAGGGAGAGAAAGATAGACACCTGCAGACCTGCTTCACCACCTGTGAAGCGACTCCCCCACAGGTGGAGCCCGGAGCTCGAATCTTTATGAGGCTCCTCGCTCTTTGCGCCACGTGCGCTTAACCCGCTGCGCTACCGCCCAACCTCCATCAGCGCTTTTTTTTTTTTTTTAAAGATGAGGAAGTGACACACTGATTTGCATTAAGATTGGAACTCCAGGTAGTCGGGCAGTAGCGCCGTGGTTAAGCGCAGGTGGCACAAAGCACAAGGACCCGCGTAAGGATCCCGGTTCAAGCCCCCAGCTCCCCACCTGTAAGGGAGTCGCTTCACAAGCGGTGAAGCAGGTCTGCAGGTGTCTATCGTTCTCTCCCCTCTCTGTCTCCCCTGCTCTCTCCGTTTCTCTCTGTCCTATCCAACAACGAAGACATCAATAACAACAATAATAACTACAACAATAAAAAAAAAGATTTGAACTCCAATCCTTCCAGTTCATAGTCACGAAAAGTAAATTAATTTTTTAAAGTTTTTATTTATTAATGAGAAAGATAGGAGGAGACAGAAAAATAACCAGATATCACTGTGGTATATGTGCTGCTGTGGATTGAACTCAGAACCTTATGCTTGAGGACCACAAATAAATTAATTTTTATGGAGAAATTTTCCCATGGAAATCATGGGAGTACCTTTGAATAAATATACTCATACTGTAGAAATAGTTCTGACCAGCCCAGGAAGTTATCACAACCAAGTATAGTGGTGAAAAAAAAAAAATTCAAACTATGACATAATGATTAATTTTAGGGGAAAATATAATAAATTAAAGAATATGTAAAAATGGAAAAAGATCTCATGATAAACCAAGGAAAAATTTTGGACTCTGGGAAGTATATCATATATTTATTGGTAAAAGACTTTAGTTATCAAGGCAGTAGTATATCTGCTAATCCAGCAATCAATCAGGAAAGTATGATAAACAGTTCATGAGAGACTTGGGAGATAAAAAAAAGAAATTTATAAAAAAAATGTAAAATATAAAGTGGCTTATAAATGAGGCTAGATTGAGAAGAATTATGGTAGCTATAAAGTCTATACTGAGACTTCTGGGAGAAGTGTCCATGGAATAACAGGGATTGGTTCTCCTCCAAAATAACAAATAAATACAAGAGACCCAAACAGAATTCATCTACTATGGCTGAAACACCTGTAGTCTCAGACACCAAGTTGCAGACACTACCATTATTCTATCCTGAATTCTCTGGGAAGATGACCTGGGCAATGTGTCCTGGAACCTCACCTCTCCAGAGCTCTACCCCACTAGGGGAAGATAGTAACAGGCTAGAAGTAGGGATTGATATGCTAATGCCCATGTCCAGGAGAGAAGCAATTACAGAAGCCAGAACTTCCTACCACCCTAAAAACAATTTTGATCCCTACTCCCAGTGAGGGAGAAGTGATAGGCAGAAGAGGATAAGAGGGCTCTGAACTCCAACTCTATCAGGACCTGGAGACAGGAGGAAGAAAAAGGGAGGGATATTTGGATGTAGTAATAGGGTCATGAGTGGCTTGGAGGGAAAAAAGAGGACTGGACCTGGAAGAAAAAGGGGGCAACTATGTATAAATATAGACAGGTAGCTATAGAGATGATAGTCAACCCATGTCTGCAAACTTAAGAGAACTGTGGTGGCTTGGATGGAGGGATCGGGGATCTGGAACTCTGGTGGAATTCTACTTCTGTTGACATGTAATTTTGTAAACCAATATTAAATCACTAATAAAAATTTTAAAAATAAAAATACATACCAAATTTACCAAAGATATTTAAATGGTCTCAATTGACATAGTGATCAGGAGAGTAAACATTTTACCAAATATAGAAAAAGCTTCCCAGAAAAGCAAAAGTTTTGAATAAGCAATTAACTCAACTGAAACAAACAAACAAACAAAAAAAACAAAAAAATGAGTTTCAAGATCTGGGCAGCAAAAGTATGAAAGAGCTTAGAAAGGTCAAAGATCCAAATAGTCAACCTATTGACTTAACCAACAACAATCTCATTTCTCCGGCTTTGAGCTAAGATATAGGAGACGCTATACAACTGGTGATGAGCTTTAAGTCATTAAAGTCACCCCTGTCCCTGTCATAGTAGAAGAAATCCAAGCACAAGTTACTGTCTGCCTGATGGAAGAAGGAAGAAGACAGATGCATAGAAAGAAACAGGGTCAGAGATGACAGATTAAAGCACCAGGATAACAAGCTATGTCTGAATCTCAGATCAGCAATAATTATTGATGTAAATACATCCCAAATATTATATAGAGCTAAAAATTTACACTCAGATATACTTATTATATACCTCAAATTCACATCTGACATCATGTCCAATATGTTCATTTGCTAAATCTGGCAATCCTAATGGGGTGAATCACCATAAGACCTAGAAAACCAAGCAAAAGAATAAGGCACCTTAGTTTTGACCTTCCCTGTCCTGGTTTTAGTGGCTATATTACACATATTTCCCATGAATAGTTGTAAAATTGCCTGCTTTATTGGAACAATTCAAATGAAAATTTGACCTATTCTGAGTTGATTTTTGTTCCTTCACAGTACATGACAACATTTAGTAACCCTTCTGCAAAATAAGAAAGATACTTTGAGGGATAAAAGAAACAATAAGCTTAATAAATTATTTGCCTATCCTTACTAAAGATACTTATTCTCATCCCCAAAGTACCCTTTCAACAAACATGGTGACATGTTTACAGGAATTTACCACATTTATTTTATTTTTTAATAATTATTATTGGATAGAGCTAGAGAGAAACGAAGAGGGGAGGAGGAAACAGACACTTGCAGACCTGCTTCACTACTTGTGAAGCTTTCCCTCTCTCTGTTGGCAGCTCCAACCTGGGTCTTTGCACACTCAAGAGTCTGCACTTAACCAGGTGTGCCACCGCTTGGCCCCTTACCACATTATAAGGTGAAACCAAGTGTAAATAAAGAAAAGCAGTGGTCACAGTATGTGGCAAATCATCACACAGTCCCTACACCACAAAAACAAAAAGGGCACTCCACTCCGTAAGTTCAAGGCATTTTGACCTTAATTTTAATTATAAGAAGAAAAGATGGTCGGAGAATGGAAAACCAGACACTAATACAAGTGGTTGAGATGGTTGGTCAATCACGCAAACTTGGCAAACTTGGTCAATCACGCATAATTTTTATATGCTTTTAAAAAACAATGTATAAAAGAATATTCAGGAAATTAGTATCCTATAGATTCTCATGCCAAGAAGAACCTGGAGACCCCAGAGGAAACACCACATAGTTGAAAGCAGTTCATGGCTTGGGGGGAGAGATTATTATTACTGAAAACAAAGTTGGGAAAAATGATGTTTAACTGATTATAATTTTTGTAATAGGCAGTAGCCTTGAAATTCCCTTTTTATGCAGTTGTTTGTTAAGTGCTTTTAGTATGAGTTGCTTGTAGTATGAAGTGGAAAAATTCCTTGCCCCTTCCCCCTTGAATAAACAGGACTTAATCAGTGAAGGCCACCCATTGTTCGAAGGACCCTGCCTGGGGACGAGCCTTATCAGGACCTTTGCACAGACTTTGTGGTGTGCTGTCTACCGGATGGGTAGTCATAGCCGATGGCAGGAGGATGTGGCGACCCTGCCTGGTTGAATTCTATTGGTTGTGTGACTAGCCCGCACTTTGCTTTGAATGGATCATGTTTTTGCTAAGTTTGAAATTATTGGATTTTGTGTTTGCTATAGCCTGTTATTGGATGTAGGTTGATAAGGTGATGTGTTCCCCCTACCTGAATGTAGTCTGAATTCCTATAAATTGTGTGGTTTGAGCCTTGTTCAGGGTCGAGCTTGGTAGACTGCGGCCAGTCTCCATCTCAGCCCAGATTGCAATTCGTCAATAAACATCTTTTGCTTCCTTACAGTGGATGGTGGTTTGATTTATGCTCGCTAACAATTTTTAGTAGTACATTTAGTAACTCAATAAACATTTCTAAAGTACCAAGCATATGAGCCGGAATAGGTGTTAAGAAGCCTACAAAAGGGAGTCAGGCGGCAGCACAGCGGGTTAAGCGCACGTGGCGCAAAGCACAAGAACCGGTATAAGGACCAGGTTCGAGCCCCCCCCCTTTGCAGGTGAGTCGATTCACAGGCTGTAAAGCAGGTCTGCAGGCGTCTATCTTTCTCTCCCCTGTCTTCCCCTCCTCTCTCCATTTCTCTCTGTCCTATCCAACAATGACGACAACAATAAGAATAACTACAACAATAAAACAACAGGGTGACAAAAGGGAGTAAATAAATAAACATTTAAAAAAAGAAGTCTACAAAAACGTATATAGCATTTGACCTTAAAAAAAAAAACTCATGGACTTCATGGTTGGTTCAGTACAAGAGGTAAATAGAGAGCCTGAATATTAAAATAACTAGAGCGTTATTGAACCAGTTTGTAAGAGATGCTTTGGTATATAACAATATATAAGAAGGGCAGTAGCGCAGCAGGTTAAGCTCACAAGGACCGGTTTAAGAATCCCGGTTGGAGCCCCCAGCTCCCCATGTGCAGGGGAGTCGCTTCACAGGTGGTGAAGCAGGTCTGCAGGTGTCTTTCCTTCCTTCCCCCTCTCTGTCTTCCCCTCCTCTCTCGATTTCTGTCCTATCCAACAACGACAGCAATAATAACTACAACAATAAAAAACAAGGGCAACAAAAGGGAAAAAAAATAAATATAAATTTTTTTTTTTAAAGAATATATAAGAAAATGAGAGGAGGAAGAGGAGGAGGAGGAAGAACAAGAAGGAAAGGAAATCTAAAACTGTGATAAAATGGTGCTGCTCATGATGGGCTCTAAGAAACAAAGCAAAGGACAATAAACGGTAAATCCTCAAGGGACTATAATCTATCACAGCAAATTTGGTGACTCAGAAGGGAAAGGGAAAGCTACTTGTTGGGGATTTAAACCCCCTGGTGGTTGAGGGTGAAATGTACTGATGCCTATCTTGGGGAAAAGTGGACATGTACATTTGTAACAGCAAAAATACTATAAATCAACGTCTTCTCAAGAAAATGACACTGGAATGACAATGAACAGATGCTGAAATGTCTTTCTGGTGGGGAATTGCACGAAGTTTAAACGTGGGAATATTAAGTGAATCTCCAAGTTTGCAAATCATTGCAGACTTTTCGGGACACCAAAACGCTGAGTCTATGTTTCCTAGAAATCACTGGGGCTATGAAAACGATCAGGAAAAGAGGGTGGTGACAGGCGATAAAGGCCACAGGCGCGGTGCTTGGCGACGACGACGCGGGCGCACCTGAGGCTTCCCAGGGGTCCCTGGCGCGGGCCCCCACCTCCAACAAAGGACAACCGTGGGCGAGGTTTGTCTGGCTCACCAAGCCCCTGGCCTGTCCTCATATTATTCAAGCCCACACGGACTGGAGTCAACAACTCTGAAAGGAGGTCTGGGGTCGCCCTTACCGTACAGAAAGTCGTACGCCCGGTTGGAGGAGACATTGCCTCCTGGACACGCCCTTATCCCGCTCTGGGTTTCAGACACTTGTGGTTTGACTTGGGGCTCCTCTATAGTCACTACTTGGTTCATGGCGCTGCCTTTTTCTTCCGCACAACGAGGTAAACCTATAGATGATTCTCAGCGCTAGTGTGCACTGTAGCTATGGTAACAGCGGCTGGCGTGAGGGGCGGGGTTAGAGGGGAGGGCGGGGCCAGAGAGAAGAGGAGGAGGTTAAGGTAGCGAGGGACTGGGCTGCATGCTGGAAGTGAGCTTGAGTGGAGCTGGGAGCCAAGAGAAGAGTGAAGAGCAGGGAGTAATACTCATAGAAAGGAATTTGGGCACATCTGCTGGTGTTTCGTTAAAAATAAAAGTCTTTAGAACTAGAGAGATAGCGTAATAGTTATGCAAAAGATCTTTTTTTTTTTATAATAAACATTTGGTTTATTGGTATTCTGGATCTGGTTTTTAATCCCATTGTTTGGAAACTATCTTTTTAAAATTTATTTATAAAATGGTCTTTCATGCCTGTGGCACCAAAGGTCATAGGTTCAATCCCCAGCACGACTCTAAACCAGAGCAGAGCAGTGCTCTAGTTTAAAAATAATTACAGTAAGAAAGAAAAAACATCTTTGAACCATACACTTCTAATGACGTAACTTGCCTATCTTTCTTTCTTCAAAAGATCATGTACTAGTTTTCAATAATTTGGTCTTCAAAAATGAGTACTCTGAAGTCTGGGAAGTGGTGCAGTGGACAGATAAGGCATTGAATTCTCAAGCATGAGGTCCTGAGTTCAACCCCTGACTTTAAATGTGACAGAGTGATGTTCAGGTTCTCTCTCCAAAATAAGTAAATATATCTTTAAAAAAAAAAAAGAGGGGGTAGATAGCATAATAGTTATGCAAAAAAAGTATCATGCTTGAGGCTCCAAAGTCCCAGGTTTAATCCCCTGCACCACCATAAACCAGAGCTGAGTAGTGCTCTGGTAAAAAATATTCATGATTTCTACCTTCAAGGAAAGTTTAAATATAATTCTGGTGGTCTGGGAGGTGGTGCAGTGGTAAGGCTTTGGACTCTCAAGCATGATGTCCTGAGTTCAATCCCCGGCAGCACATGTGCCAGAGTGATGTCTGGTCCTTTGTCTCTTCTCCTATCTTTCTCATAAATAAATTTTTAAAAAAAAGTGATTCTGGTGCTTCCATTTTGCACTACACGCAAAATGGAGTGACAGAAGAATTTTTCCAAGATGGTAAAGATGTGGGTCTCAGGCATTACTTAACAGATCCAGTGGTCTATTTTGTGGGGTACAGATAAGATGCCTGTTCTTATGAATACAGTTAGAAAACAGTATCCTATGAAAATGGTCACTGTCATATTCCAGAAATAGTGTATGGAATAAGTAGTTTAATGGCCTAGTAGTGAATGGTTCTGTGAGAAGTTATGTAAGAAGATTGTTTCACAGGCTGGGGCTATCAGTTGGCCTGACAACACTCTTGTCCAGAGGAGCAGCAATTACAGAAGCCAGAACTCCTACCTTCTGCACCCCCAAAACAACCTTGATCCATACTCCCAGCAGGGGAGAAGTTCTTCTTCTTCTAGCGTTTGCCCTTCTTCCGTAGCCAGTCAACAGCATCAGGTTGAGCCTGATGTATAGTTTTGAGACCTCCTTTGAGGTCTCGAAGGGGAGAAGTGATAGGAAGAGGATAAAAGGGCTCTAAACAACAGCTCCATCAGCACCCAGAGAGAGAGAGAAGGAAGAGGGACATATGGAGGTAGTAATGTTGTCATGAGTCGCTTGGAGAAAAGAGGATTGGATCAGGAAGAAAAAGGGGGAAATTATGTATAAAATGTAGATAGATAGTTGTAGAGATGATGGTTGGCGCATGTCTACAACCTTTGTGGTATCTTGCAGTGGGGAGACTGGATATTCAGAACTCTGGTGGTGGGGATAGTGTGGATTTAAACTCCTGTTGACATGTAATTTTATAAAATAATAATAATAATATAGTTTAATTTTCAAAGTATGCATATATATGCAGAATGTGTTAGCTTAGAGTTTCACCCCCTACCCCTAGGTACCTTTTAGGAAAAAGAGTTCCCGCAGAAATACCTACTGACAATCATTATAGAAACAATTGAACTGCTTATCTTAGCATCCATCTGTTAAGGAATCCCACACAACTATGTGAGGACGGTCATGTTGGCCAAACCAGGTCCATAACCTAGAAAAGAAAGTCCTCCCCCACCTTTGTTGCTGCCCTCCCCCCTCTTCTCTTAGCCAATTGTGATAAGATTGTGAATCTGTGTATCCAATGTATGGAGAACAGGATAGTTTCAAACCTGCATTATGAAATAAATACTTGGTTGTGGTCTCTGGCTAGTATGCACCAACATGGTGAACCCAGGTTAGGTGGGAATCAATAAAACTGTCTCACTTTCTGCTTTTCTCAGGTCTCCAGAGTCCATCCAATTTTGGGTGAATGGGTAAATTTATTTATTAGTTGGGTGAAACAACTCCTTTTTTTTTTTTTTTGTAATTCTTTTCTTTTAATTTTTTTTATTTAATTTTATTTTTTTATTTAAGACAGGATAAATTAACAAAACCATAGGGTAGGAGGGGTACAACTCCACACAATTCCCACCACCCAATCTCCATATCCCATCCCCTCCCCTGATAGCTTTCCCATTCTCCATCCATCCCCCTGGGAGCAGGGACCCAGGGTCATTGTGGGTTGCAGAAGGTGGAAGGTCTGGCTCCTGTAATTCTTCTGTCTCAGCATATGGTGTCACTCCTTCTCTACCAAATCCAAGAATACATCCTTCCATGGTAGAGTCTCCACACCTGGGATCAGTTAAACAAGGACAATGCTGTTTATCACTTTTATTGAGGAAGAACTTTATTGATAAAAGGAGTTTCTGTAGGAATTGTTTGTTATTTTCCCAAATTTGTTCTCTCATCCCCAGAATTACTGTTTGATGCCATCACAGTGGATGTCCCATTCAGTACTATACAATACTATTTTCACTGTATTATAAAAATTAGGTCATTGCATTCATCATCTCAAGTCTTATTGCCTAATTTAGCAAGTGTAGCTAAATATATATTCTACTCATTATAATACCAAAAAGCCCTAGAAACTGAAAATAGAAGTTCATCACTGTTTAAGTCAGAATCTGCAAGCTAGAACTTGACACAAGAAGTATAAATCAAACTAACCTCAGTATTGCCTCAGTAAAACAAATGATCAAGTCCAATATTTTATTGCTTAGTCTCTATGTGCCATCTACTCTAATTTCTGTTCTCTAAAATTGTTTTTTCTTGAGGTAAGGGTGTTGAGATTTTTCCTTGGGATAGAATCGGAAACATTAAATTGTATATGCACTGTATTATTATTATTATTATTATTATTTTACTTTATTAACAAGAGGCCATCCTACAAGTCTAAAGGCACTTAGGCTGGATAAAAAAGGCAAATCATACTAATGTAAAAATCGTTGATCTTAAGGAGTCGGGCGGTAACACAGCTGGTTAAGCACACGTGGTGCAAAGTGCAAGGACAGGCTTAAGGATCCTGGTTTGAGCCCCGGGCTCCCCACCTGCAGGGTAGCCTCTAACAAGCAGTGAAGCAGGTCTGCAGTTGTTTATCTTTCTCTCCCCCCACCTTGCCCCTGTCTTCCCCTCCTTTCTCCATTTCTCTCTGTCCTATCCAACAATAACAACAGCAATAATAACTACAACAAAACAAGATCAACAAAAAGGGAATAAATATTTAAAAAGGAATTAAAAAATTTTAACGAAAAAATAGTTTATCTTTAAATTTTCATGTTTTACTATTAAAAGTTACCTACATGTGTGAGCTAATTGTACCATTCTGAAAAAGGAACATAAAAAAATAACTGAAAAATATGTGAATGTCTTTGGAAAACAGCACTGCTTTAGTATGTTTTTAAAGGTCAGAATAATATTCTACCCCTAAGAAGCAGTTACTTAAAAAGCAAAAAAAATCAGGCTGGCAACATACCTCACCTGAAAGGGTACCTGCTTTATCACCTACTGAACCCTGGCTCTAGCATAGCCACTCCCTCACCCCCTGCACTGAGGGAAGCTTCTGTGCTGTTTCTCTCTTCCTATCTGGAAAAAACAAACAAACAAACAAACAAAGACATAGAGTGCTGACACCCTGGATAAACAGAAAGAAAAAAAAAGTGTGGTGAGGAGGCAATGAGTCATAATGCTCAGTAAGGGAACCCAAGGTTTGTTGGGTTCTTGGACAGCACAGGTTAAATTTAAGTGGGTGCTGTGGGAAGGAGTAGGGTAAGGGATTATTACTTAAATTCTGTGCCTGAAGCCTACAGATACTAGCTTACCCTGAGACAGTCTCAGAGTGTTGTTAGTGCCACCGAAGAAGGGACCTGGGCAAGAAGTCTTAATTACCAAAAAGCAGTTTCTGTCTTCTGGTGTGCAATCTCTATGTATAATTTATTTCAGTGTCTTTAATTCTCTAAATCCTTATTTTTTAAAAAAAATATGTATGTATTTTGTTTTATTTTAATAAGAGCAGGAGGAGGAGACTGAGATTAGAGCACTATTCAAGTCTGCTTTACAGTACTACAGAGGATTGAACCTGGAACCCTGGAGCCTCAGGCACGAAAGTTCTTTTGCATAATCATCATGCTATCTCTCCCATTTGATGTATTTCTTTTAACCTTACTCTATTCCTAGACTCAGAGTTCAATAGCACAATTAAATACCGAGCAATAATTAAACAATTTTAACACACTGCCTGAGATATAATCTGGGAGCTCATTTGTGCTCATCACTGAGCCATGTCAGGCCCAGGATTTTTTTTTTTTTAATTGACTTTTTGGTTAAGAGAAATGAGCTCATCTGTCACTCAGTGGACCTGGTTTTTAGTTGTTTGGCTTAGACAAGTCATTTCACTTTATTGGGCTTTCGATTTTTTTACATTTATGGGGAGCCCAGGATCTCTTTGAACTACAGGGCCATCATCTTTCTCAGTAAAATCCTCCCCAAATTGACTCATGACCTTCTCCTGCCCTTTAACCAGGCTTCCAGCGCCTGCGCAGAAGACGCCCTTACTCTCACTGCATTTCTCCTCTTCGGCGCACGCGACCTTTTTTTTTTTTTAACCTTTCTTCCGCCGGCTGCGAGGAGAGGGGCGGGACTTCCGGCTCCTTTTCGGAACGACTGCGGAAGTGACTGCCAGCGAATCGGCATTTGCGGAGTCTGGCAGAGTTGTGGCTATTTTGTGGTAGTCATTGCTTTCGGCTGCAAAGATGCCGGGTCTGGCAGCTGCAAGCCCTGCCCCCGCTGAGTCGCAGGAAAAGAAGCCGCTGAAGCCCTGCTGCGCCTGCCCGGAGACCAAGAAGGCGCGCGATGCGTGGTCAGTGCGATGAGACGAGGGGGCGGCCGGCGGGCTGGTGAGCCGCCTCCCCCGGCTCCGCCTTACGGTCCTCGTGGCTGTTTCCCTGCTGTGCGGCTTTCTGGAAAGTTGTGGGGGTCCCTGGAGGCTTGGCTGTGGATGATCTGTAGGCTGAGTCCACACCTCATCCCAGGGAAAGCGGATTAAGGGCTAAGAGAGAGGTCAGCTTGACCCTGGCTCCCTACGCCCGCACATTTCCTTCCTACAAACACCCACTGGCCATCTCATGCGTGTCCAGCACTGTCTTAGGTCCCAGGACGTATAAATGGGTCGAGATGACAAAGGAGCTTGAATTTAGAGGAGACACATACCATTGATTGCAATACCACGTGCTAAAGGATGATAGAGGATTTAGCAAAATCAAAGAGTAAAAACTTTCTGGTGATTTCCCTCAATATCTATAGCTTCCAGAATTTAGGAGATCATCCCTTATAGTACTTAATGGTATCCTTCCATTTTGGGGGGGGGATGCATGCTTGAAAAAGCAGCGTAGGTGACACTGTTCAGAATGGAACATTTGATATAAATTGCCATTAATTCATAAGAGGTTCTGTGTTGTTGAGTGTTTCTTTGCCACCAGGGTTCTTGGTGGGGCTCGGTGCCTACATGACGAATCCACTGCAACTGGTGGCCATTTTTTTTCCTTTTTTTTGGTAGGACGGAGAAATTGAGAGGGGAGGGACCCACAGAGACAGTCACTTGCAGACCTGCTTCACTTCTTGTAGGTGAGGAGGGAGGCAGGGTGTTAAACCCAATCCTTGCACATGGTATTGTGTGCACTCAACTGGGTGCGCCACCGCACAGCTCCCTTTGTCTTGCTTTATATGGTATTTTCATTCCTTTTTGGCCTCACTCAAGTGGCATGAGAGTAGTAACTATTATAAGTACTAGTAATAACATACATAGACTCAGTATTTTGTAAATTGACCCTGCACTGTGATACTGAAATCAGTTTCATAGCAACAGAAGACACAGTGAACCATAAAGGCCTGGGACCCAGAATCAAGGTTTGAATACTGACACCAACTTTGTGGTCGCGACCAAATTACTAAATATATTACCCTGGGCCGCCTCTCAAATGGACCTAATGAAAGCATCTACTTTCAGGAATATTGTAAGGGATAATGCCCAGCCACATCAAATTTTCAGTATAAGATTGGGGTAACATCAGTAAGGAGCACAATATCCCAGGCACTCATTGATTTACTGGTAGCCCTTGAGCTCTTGAAGTACCTGACGGCTTTAGCTAGAAAAAGAAAACTGAGTCTTTGAATTCTTTTTGTATCAATTTCCTCAGACCATTATGGCTTCTCCCCCAAATGGCTATAGTCAGGAATCATTTTTTCCTTGTTGAACTTAACTTGATTCTTTGACAAAATTGCATTTTCATGGGCTAGAAATAAAGTTGTGTAGTTGTTTGATCTGTAAATGTTATAAGTGAAAAGTCACGAAAGGGTTTATCATACTTGCCTTGATTGCCAGAATTTTTTTGTTTATATTGTTGGATGTCTTGTAATTAAAAATTAATTTATTTAGATATATTTAAATGTAAGGCAGAATAAAGAATCAACAGATAAAAATTTAAAATCATTCCTTTTGATAGGAACATTTTATTAAGTCAGTTAATTTCAGTATAGAGCAATATATTCTCTGCTTGTGGACTAGGTGCAGTGTTGAATGTGTGTAGTCCTCTAATCATATTCACCCCCATGTTCCCCATAAACTTTTTGTAAACTTTTTGGCATGGAACTGTCTCAACAGCCATTAAAACAAGGCCACTTGGTGTAATAGAGTTTTTTTGTTTGTTTTTTTGGTTTTTTTTAAGAAACTCTGAACTATATCTAATATAGTTGCTCCACTTCCTTCAGTCTAATGCTCTCCCAGCTGAGCTATTTCGGCACGCAGTTGCTTCACTTCCTATCACTATCATGTATACTTATCTACTACTACAAATGTGATTAGCACTAACTTGTTAGATAACAAGTATATTTATTTTTATAGCATCATCGAGAAAGGAGAAGAGCATTGTGGACACCTGATTGAGGCCCACAAGGAGTGTATGAGAGCCCTGGGATTTAAGATATGAAGTGGTGAGCATGGTACTTTGTGATTGGGAAAAAATGATGCATAGACTTATTGCTTCAAATTTGTATATTGTTTTGCAGATTTAGTGGTCATTGACAACATTCAGTTTGGAAGGTAGTTCACTTGGTTAATCTAACATGCTTAAATGATACTAACGTGTGACTTTCATAATGTCCATAATGCAGGGAGTAAATGATGCCAATAAATGAGAGAAATATATTGAATTTGGAGAGGGAGGAATTTAACTTTCATGAAAAGACTTAGGCAAACACTTTTAAAGTTATGCTGAAATCAAATCATATAGGAATTTTAAAATGATTCCATTGTCTGACATTTTTGTTTCAAATGTTATGGGTCTTTGGTTAAGTGCATTTAAATAGTAATATTTAATGGAACCATTACTTTCAGTAAAACTAAAGGAATGGTTGCTACTTCTTTCATATTATAGGCGCTCCAATAAACCTTGAACAGCTTTTTTTTTAAATTACTTTTATCTCCCCCACATGCTTTTATTTATTTTATTTTTGTGATCAGTAGTAGGTTACAAGGCTGTAGGGTTACAAGGTATATTTCCACACCATACTCAACCACCAAAATTCTGTGCCCTCACCCTCCCAATGGTAGCCATTATAGTTCTCTAGATTCCACATCTGAGTGAGTGAAACCATCCTGTAGTTGTCTTTCACCTCTTATTTCACTAAGCATAAGCACTTCTAGTTCTGTCCACTTGGTCCCAAAGGACGCCATCACCTGATTTATTTGTTTGTTTGCTTTTTACTGCAGAGTAGTAGTCTATGGAGTATATATTCCATAATTTCTTTAACTAGTCAATCTGTTGACAGGCCTTTAGCTTTGGCTATGGTGAATAATGTGGCTATGAATATAGGGGTGCACATGTTCCTTGAGTTAAGTGTTTGCATATCCTTTGGGTACATACCTAAGAGTGGTATTATTGTCTCATAAGGTAGTTTCTTTTCTTTTTGTTTAAGGACTCTCCATATGTCTTCCAGAGGGGCTGTACCATTTTGCATTCCCAGCAGCAGTGTAATAAAGTCCTCCTTTCTCCACAGCCTTGTCAACACCCATCATTTCCTGTTTTGTAGGCCATTCTCAGATGTAAGGTGGAATCTCAGTGTAGTTTTAATTTACATTTGTCTGATGTTAAGTGAGATGGAACATTTTTTCATATGTCTGTGGGCCTTATTATCTCTTTAGAAATCTGCCTATTCAGTTCTCTGGCCCACTTTTTTTGATTGGCTCCCAGTATATATCTTTAAAAATCAAAAATTTAGAAAGGTGCAGATGGTGGCACACCTAGTTGAACACACATTACCATGCTAAAGGACCCGGGTTCAAGCCCCCCAGCCTTGACCTGCAGGAGGGATGCTTCACTAACAGTGAAACAGTGCTACACATATCTGTTTCTTACTTCTCTATCTTCCTCTCTCGATATCCTCTGTGTCCTATCAAATAAATAAAACTTTTTAAGTTAACAAGTTTAGTTGATTTACTAACTGGAGTGTTGGAAGAAAAAAAAAAAAAGGTCATTCATAGGATTTAGAACAAGAATAATGTTAATGGTGTCCAAATTCTTCAAAAACAATGCAATGGCTTCCCCCCACTTCTCCTCTCAGGGTTCCCCGACTCTAAGCTGACTTTTTCAGATGGAGAGAGAAAGGTACCACACAGCTTTACCATGATGGGGACTGGGCTCAAACCTGGGTAGCATACATGACAAAGCAGCACACTTATACAAGTAAGCTGTTTTGTAGATTCAGGCCTCATTGACTCATGGCGTGTGTGTGTGGGGGCGTTTGGTGGTGGTGGTTCTGACAGGAGAGAGACTCATGTTTATGCAAAAAGACTTTAATGCCTGAGGCTCCAAGCCACAGATTCAGTTCCCCTACAGTAAGTCAGAGGTGAGTAGTGCTCTGGTTTAAAAAAAAAAAAAAAGAGGAATAAGAAAGTATCACAAAATCCCAGTAAATGTAATGAAGTAAAAAATGTAGTTTTATTTACTTTAATTACATACTTGATATGTTGCTTTGAGACAATAAAAATAAATACATGCACTTGGAGGCTTTAAAGACAAAACCTGCATGAAAGGAGTAACAGTTTTACAAATGAAAAGAGATTTGCACAACATAATTCTTTTTTTAAATTTCTGTCTTTATTTACTTACTGGATACAGAAAGTCAGAAATTGAGAGTGAAGAGAATGATAGAGAGGGAGAGAGACACCTGCAGCACTGCTTTACCACTCGCAAAGCTTTCCCTCTGCAGGTGGGGACCTGGGGCTTGAACCCTCTGTTCCTTGCACGTTGTAACATGTGTGCTCAACCAGGTGCGCCACCACCCGGACCCCATAATTCTCTTTCTAATCTTTTTTTTTTTTTTTTCTAAATCTTTATTTACTGGATAGAGACAGCCAGAAATCTAGAGGGAAGGGAATGATAGAGAGGCAGAGAGACACCTGCAGCACTGTTTCACCACTTGCAAAGCTTTCTCCCTACAGGTGGGGACCTGGGACTCGAACCTGGGCCTTTGTGCATTGTAATACATGTGCTCAACCAGGTGTGCCACCACTAATCAGTCCTTTTAAAAGAACCTGGGTGTCCGGCGGTAGTGCGGCGGGTTAAGCGCATATGGCGCAAAGCTCAAAGATCCTGGTTCAAGCCCTCGGCTCCCCACCTGCAGGGGAGTCGCTTCACAGGTGGTGAAGCAGGTCTGTGGGTGTCTATCTTTCTCTCCCCCTCTCTGTCTTCCCCTTCTCTCTCCATTTCTCTCTGTCCTATCCAACAACAATAAAAAGACAAGGGCAACAAAAGGGAAAATAAATAAAACTTAAAGAGAAAAGAACCTTTGATACAAATGTTAATATTGAAAAGGAATGTAAATCATGTGTATAAACAAAACAATCACAAGTAAGTTATTTTGTTAGGAAGCTGTTTTATTTATTTATTGTTGGACAGAGACAGAAATTGGGAGGGAGGGAGGACGAGAGAGAGAGAGAGAGAGAGACAGCTGCAGCCCTGCTTCACCAGTTGTGAAACTTTCCCCCTTGCAGGTGCGACCAGGGACTTAAACCATAGTCCTTGCGCACTGTAGTGTGTGTGCTTGACCGGGTACACCTCTTCCTGGCCCTGGGAAGCTGGCTTTTCAGATAACAACTTGACTTCCTTATTCCATTCAGGCCTCTGTTAAAAATTTTGATTCAAGATGTTCCCTTATTACTTCATCTGAAATACACCTTCCCATCAGTCTGTCAAAGCACTGTCTAGTTGAACATCCTATGATAATAAAAATATTAGAAAGCTGTACTTTCCAATATGATAGCCACTAGCCAAATGTGGCTATTGAGCACTTGAAACTTGGCTGAGAAACTTTAGATAACCACAAGTGGCTAGTGCATAGTATGTATTTCTCCATTGCTTTACTCCAGCTAGAATATAAAATTTGAGAGAAGGAATTTTCAGTTTCATATCCTCAGGACTTATGGAAGATCATTAATGAGCTTAATGCACAGATAAGAAACCTAAGATTTATAGGTGTGAAATGACTTCCAAGGGAGATTAAATCGGAATTAAATCCTTTCTTCCGGAACTTTCTATTTTGTTTCCTCCCAACACTATTTTTACTTAGTATTTGAGAG
Organism: Erinaceus europaeus; assembly: GCF_950295315.1. Lineage (NCBI taxonomy): Eukaryota > Metazoa > Chordata > Mammalia > Eulipotyphla > Erinaceidae > Erinaceus > Erinaceus europaeus. The sequence goes on from NC_080170.1 coordinate 82,372,927, forward strand.
AAAAAGCCAAGACTGTTGTATTGTGCTAATATAATAGTAATAGAGAAGTCGGTTCTTTCTCATTCACCTCTGTCCTAGAACTTCACATACGGCAGGTAAAGAGAGATAAAGAGAGATTAGCAATCTGTCCTGAGTTGATAATTACCCACTATGTGGTTAAAAAAAAAAAAGTCTAGACTGAAAATCCTGAGGCTTAATTTTGGTTTTTGATACCCAGTTTAGTGTATTTAGCATTTATCAGTGTATTAATTCTCTCTGAACTGAGAACTATAATATATTTTGTGATTTTATGTGTGTACATATATTTGGTTATGTCTACTCTTTACATGATTTAGAAAGTGATTTCTAGACTAGAAGATTAAAAACAAACATGATGCTGAATTATTTTGTAAAGTATGGGTAGGACCAACTAGCCCAAAATCTTTTTAGCATTGTTCTCTGAATTCTGGGTGAGTTGTCTGGAGAGAGGCCTCAGACTGACAACCCTAATCTCAGCTACTTTTTGATCTCCAAAAGATTTTCAAAGGTTTACCCTTATTCTGCCCTTGAGTAACTTTCCGCAGGAAGTACTTTGTGTATACCGTTGACCTTTCTGCCTTCTGCTTTGTGGATCTTTGCCAAACTTAGTTGAATCATCAAGGAGGGGTTTGCAAGTTTCCTCTCTTAAATATCTGGAAAGTAAACTGCCTTGGCCTTTCTGGGAAGATATTTTTGAGGGGGAAAATACAGTTTTTATTTCAACAGACTTTAAAAGATTAAACAGTGTATTAGTTTGAATAGTTTCAGTGATGTTTTGGGTTAGGCAAAACTAATATATTAAAATGTGAATCTTCTGTAACTGGTTTAGAATTATTGTGGCAATTAGTTAATAGTATTTGTCCGAAGAAGTCATTTTTTAGTGGTCTTAATTCTCTAACTCCATAGGTCTGGTGTCATCTTTAAAATCTGACTTGTTAAAATAAATCTCTTTTTGTAGGTGGTCTGCACTGTGAATAATGAATAATTCCTGAAGAATGAAGAAGAGTAAATAATTTCGGGTGTTCTTTGATGTACTTTGACAAATGGAAAATGTATAATTTATTAAAAAGAGGAAAATATTAGTGGTGAATGTTCAAGTGTGTTTCTTTTTGTTCTTCCTCACATGAAATTTATTTTTCTTAAAGGGTACAGTATAAAATATAAGTTTCTTGAATTCTGTGTCATTCTGTTTTTGAGTGATTTAATACTGGTTTACAAATTTACAAGGTAACATTCCTACCACCAGAGTTCTGTGTCCCATGTTTTGTTCTCCCCCCCCATTGTGTTTTGTTTTGTTTTACTTTCATAAAGATAGGGGCTAGACTAGCTTTTTGTCCTAGTATTTTATTTTATTTTTCATTATCTTTATTTATTTATTGGCTAGAGACAGCCAGAAATTAAAAGGGAATAGGGTAATAGAGAGACACCTGCAACACTGCTTCACCACTCACAAAGCTTTCCCCTTTCAGGTGGGAACCAGGGGCTTAAAGTCGAGCCTTTGCACACTGTAATGTGTGCTCAATCAGAGGTGCCACCACCTGACCCCTTGTCCTAGTATTTTAAAATCATTGTTCTTAGTTCTGTGTTTTCAGAGGCTTTTGGAACTGTAGTATTGATCTTAGATGACATTCTAGAATTAACTAGGATCGTACGTTTAATGCTAGAGGTAGATAGTTCTCTCTTATTAGAGATAGCTAATTATGACTCCGGTATTGCTGTTATTCACTAATCAAATAGCTCAATGCTATGCCACTGTGAAGCCTTCACTAGAATATAGTGTGTGATTTGCTCACAGTAATAGCTGTATTTGTATTAATTGCTTATGGACTGATGAGGCAATCAAGCGTTATCATTCTCTAAATGGAGTTTCAGATCTCAACAATAAAAGATAGTGAGAAACAAGTATATGGTGGCAGCTATGGAAGTAGCTTGTTGGACAGTACATGCCATGAATACATAAGGCCTCAGGCTCTATCTCTGATTACAGATGGCAGAGTGGTGGTGTGGTCTCTCTCAAAATATACCCACTGTGTGCTAGGTAGTGAACAAAAACTGGCAAGGCATTGCTCTCAGCTTGTTGTATAGTGAACAATTATTGTGCAATCTAAAAAATATATATATAGTTGAATACTCATTGTTGTGATGAATATTCTACGACACTTTAACACTTGAACTTCATGGTGCTAGGGACTCACTTGGGCTATGCATTTGACAAGACACACGTGGTAAATTATCTCTTCAGCTTAGCCACCTATGAACCAGTAATGGTTATCAACTGAATGCCTTATGTTGGTTGATTTAAATAGGGCTCATCTCCCACACACTTCCTCTTCATTTAAAAAAAAATAAGACCAGAATACTCAGATACAGTGCCAAGAATCAGTCAAATCCAGGGCTCTACTACTGTACCATCTCCCTGACCCTCATTCACTTGCTCTCTTTTTTTTTTTCCCTTTTGTTGCCCTTTTTTTTTTTTTATTGTTGTTGTAATTATTGTAGTTGATATTACTGTCATCATTAGGTAGGACAGAGAGAAATGGAGAGAGGAGGGCAAGACTGAGGGGGAGAGAAACTGCTTCACCACCTGTGAAGCGACTCCCCTGCAGGTGGGGAGCCGGGGGGTGGGGGTGTCAAACTGGGATCCTTACTAAGCTGGATCCTTGCACTTTGCACTACTTGCACTTAGCCTGCTGTGCTACTGCCTGACTCCCTCACTTGCCCTTTTTAAAAATCTTATTGAGGGTGAGGTTATACAAAATGACTTTCAGGCCTGAGCCGTTGAAGTCCCAGGTTCAGTTCCTTACTAAACCACAAGTCGTAGCTGAAGAGTGCTCTGGGAAAATGAATAAGTTTTATAGATATTTCAGTGATTGGTTTGTTTGTTTTAAATATTGTATTTCTTTGATGGAGCTAAGAGAAGGAGAGAGCCAGAGCATTACTCTGGCAAATGTGATGCCAAGGATCCTACTTAGGGCTGAATGTTTTCAAATCAAGCACTCTTCCAACTATTGCCTTCCCAGGCCACCACACACTTCCTCTTCTTTCTTATGAGTCACATCCCACTCTTAAACTGTTTCCATAGAAACAGGATATTGTGCTTGACTTTATTTAAAAAAAAAAAAGTATTTTAATGAGATTGATATAGAGGGAAAGATTCAGAGAGATACCAAAGTACTTCTCAGCTCTGGTTTATGGAGCTAGGGCTTGAACTTGGGACCTCAGAGCCTTAGTATCAAAGTCTTGCATAACCATCATGCTGTTCCTCCAGCCCAGCACTTGACTGGTCTTATTTCAGACCTTGACAACTGAAGGAGAAGCCTTAATATACAGCCCAAATAAAACCAGAGTAACAAAAGCTAAGGAAGAAGAAAGAATGGCTATAGAAGGAACAACTAGTGGTGTCTGTCTAAGGTCAACTGGGCAATATGTGTCCTGAAATGTTTTTCTGTTGTATTGATATTTAAAAGATTTGCCTACCCAATAGCTCCTTGTTTTACCGTGTGCATGATTTAAGTTTGAGCCTGCCTTCTACCGCAATGAAGGAAAGAGTCTTTCTCTGCCTCCCTGTTTCTCTCTGAAAAAGTCATCCTGGAGTGATAAAGCCTCAGAGGTGGTAAATAACAAGTTTAAGTAAATAAGTGTTCAACTCAGGAGATGGTACAGTGGGTAAAGTGTTGAAGTCTCAAGCATGAGGTCAAGAGTTCAGTTCCTACATCACATGCGCCAGAGTAATGTTCTAGTTTTCTCTCTTCTATCTCTTTAATAAATTAATTTTTTACAAAGTGTTTATTTAGTCGAGGCTGAGCTGTGGCACTCTTGGTTGAATGCACATACTACGTTGCACAGGGACCCAGATTTAAGCCCCTGGTTCCCACCTAGAGGGTTGAAGCTTCATGAATGGTGAAGCAGTGCTTCAGGTGTCTTTTTCCTCATCTGCCCCTTCTTAGTTTCGCTCTGTCCTGTCAAATATAAAGAAAATATAAAATGTGGAAACAATTTATACAGCATAGTGAGATGCTTGCTGCAATAAATACTAGTTATCTCTGCTTAGTTATCTCTTTAGTTTCATGGTGAGAATACCTGGTTTACTCTTAATACATTTTCAATATACCCCTGTAGTAAAGCACCAGGTTAAATGCACATAGTGTGAAGCGCAAAGACCTGCTTGAGGATCCCGGTTCAAGCCCCTGGCTCCCCACCTGCAGGTGTGTGTGTGTGGGGGGGGCTGTCACGTCACAAGAAGTAAAGCAGGTCTGCAGGTGTTTATCCCCCTCTCTGCCTTCCCCTCCTCTCTTCAATTTCTCTGTCCTATTCAACAAGAACAGCAGCAGCAACAACAACAATAACAGCAATAAAAATGGGGGGGGGGGACCTCTAGAAGCAGTGGGTTTCTAGTGCAGGCACCGAGCCCCAGGGATAACCCTGGAGAAAAAAAATTCCAATATACAATATTATTCTAACCATAGTCTTCCTGCTCTGCATTAACTATCTAGAATTTGTGAGTCCTACACAGTTAATATTTTGTACTCTTTACCCATGGTGTGTCCCACCGTTCCTACTTCCCAGAAGAAAAAAAATTTTAATTATTTTTAATTTGATAGGACAGAGAGAAATTGAGAGGCAATGTAGAGAAGGAGAGAAAGAGACTTGTATCATTGTTCATTACTTGTCCCGCCCCTGCAGGTTGGAACCAAGAACTTGAGCTGGGGTCTTTGTGCATTCAACCAGGTATGCCACCACACAGCCCCAAAGAGATGACTTTTAAGAAATTTTTAGGGGCTGAACAGTGATGCACCTGGTTGAGTGCACATATTACAATATGCAAGGATCTGAGTTCAAGTCCCCAGTCCCCACCAGTAGTGGGAAAGCTTCACAAGCAGTGAAGCCATGCTGCAGGTGTTTTTGTCTCTCTGTCTCCACCTCTCTTGATTTTTCTGTCACCAATTAATAAAGTTTTAAAATATAAAAAGATTCTTGAGAGCCAAAACATCACTAGCATGTGATGCTGGGGATCAAACTTGGGACCTCATGCCTGAGAGCCTACACTATCCACTGTGTTACCTTACGGACCTCTAGCTGTTTTATTTTAATAGCTGTATAAGGCAATCATTACTAAGAAGCTTATTGTCAGGAACCCACCCAGTAAGCATATCCTGTCTGTCTCTCCATGCTCTCTCCCTTTGTCACTCTCTGTCTCTTTATTTTTCCTATCAAAGAAAGAAGAAAATGATCACCAGTAATGTTGGCATGGGTCAGGCACCAAGACCAGCAACAACCATGTTTGCAAGTAATAATAAGCCTATTGTTTTTCAGCAATGTGGTGAGGAATCAACTTTTCCCCTCCCAATTCACAGACCAGTACTAGGAAAATGAAATTTAAAAATATGCTATAAAAGCCTAATGTTTGGAGGCAGGCAAAATAACTCACTTGGGTAGTGCAATGCTTTGCCATGTGTGTGACCCAGGTTTGAGCCTGGCTTCCATCACATTGAAGGAAGATTTGGTACAATGGTCTCTCACTCTCCCTCTCTGACTTCTCTTAAAAAAATAAATGAATCCAAAAGCCGTAGGCTCAGAAGTTAATTAAAAAACAAACAAGCAAACAAAAACCCTGATACTTTGAAATTTTGTCTTCATTATGGAGCAGTAACCCTTTACAGACCAGCCTGGGTGTGTTTAACCAGCTAACTTCATAACATGGCCCCCACCTGATTCTTCTGTCACCTAACCTACTGCTTTCTCTGATTAACAGAAAGCTGTTGCCAGAATATGCCATGTATTTTGTTTTACTTCTGAACTTTGCTTCACATTCTGTTCTCTCTTCCTGGAATGTCCTCTTCTAACTGAGGATCATCTGCTCACTTTCTCAGAGCAGCTTAAATGTCACCTTCCCTGTGTTTTTTTTTTTTTTTTCCTGGATTGTTTGCATTCCTATCAGCATTTCCTTTGAACTATGAGTAAACTTGTTTTATTGAATCCCAGCTATTTCTGGGTCTGTCTGCTTTCACTGGACTAAAACTTCCTTGAAGGTGATAATTGCCACCATCTCCTGTTCTAGGCCCAATGCTTTGGCCCAAATAAATGCTTATTGAATCAACAAATGATATGACTATATATTTTGTCCTCCTCCAAATATTTTGGTGTTTCTACCTGCACTTTTGTGGATTTCCTTTAAAAGCATACTATTTCTCTTTTCTATTCTGTCAAGTCTGGATTTAAAAACAAGACACAAATCTTACCACGTGCGTGAACCGGGTTCAAACCTGGCGGCCACAACACTGGGGGAGACTTTGGTGCTGTGACACCTTTCTCTTTATTTTTGTCTCGGTTTCTGTCTCTATCTGAAAAAAGTTGACCCAGAATAGTGAGGATAGCACTGTGAAGTAGTGAAACCTAGGGAGGATGGGGGAGGCTGAGGGGGTTAGAGAAGAGAGAGATTCTTTTCCTTGTATTTTCACCCTAGGTACTATCCTAGAGCATCAGTGTCACCATCACTGCAGGCACTGGGGACAGTTTTTTTTTCTGTGTCCATCATACCTCCCCAGCACATATACAACCAGCCAGCACATATAGCAACAAATGAAACTGTATATGGATACACATAAACTTCCCCAAGTACCTAGCAAGGCAGTGTAGCTCAGAGAGCACATAATTCAAAATCACAGTGACCTAGACTTTAGTCCTTCTTCATCTAATAACTCTGATCTTGACAAGCTCCTTAACCTCTCTAAGCCGGTTTCTCCCACTTAAAAAAAGTATCATGGGATGACATGAAGAAAATATAACTTGAACAAAAGTACCCCCTGCTAAAATGAGCACATATATGAATTGATGTGGCAGACAGCTGGGAACAGTAGTCAGAGGACTGATCTGTTTCTTTTTTTCTTTCTCTGTATTTCTTTTTTTTTTTTTATTTTTTTGCTATTCTCTTCTGTTGTCTTTTTTATTGTTTTAGTTATTGTTGTTATTGATGTCATCGTTGTTGGATAGGACAGAGAGAAATGGAGAGAGGAGGGGAAGACAGAGGGGGCAGAGAAAGACATCTGCAGACCTGCTTCATTGCCTGTGAAGGGACTTCCCAGCAGGTGGGGAGCCAGGGACTCAAACCGGGACCTTTAGCCGGTCCTTGCACTTTGTGCCATGTGCGCTTAACCTGCTGCGCTACCGTCCAACTCCCAATCTGTTTCTTTAATGGGTTAGGGCCAACCCATTTGTCAGACTCGCCAAGAAAGATGACCTGTTTTGAAATTCTATCTTTGGCGGAGGCTTAGTTGTTTCTGTACTTTTGATTTCCTCACTCACAACTGGCAAAAGAGTAGCCACTCTGGCAGCTCAGGGGCCTGCATGACTAAGGTAGAAGGCAGAACATCTGGTGCTTGGTAATGTGGGTGGGGTGGTAGGGAGACAAGGAGCTGGCATAAAACAACATATGGAAATCCCCAATAGCCACTGCTCAGATGACATCATGGGTCCAAATCACTGAATGTGCTCCCGTGACATGCTTTCCTTCTCCAGAGATTCTCTATTTCTTACCCACTGAATTTCTCACCTTCTTTATGATTATTCAAATTTTTATCAACTTATTTGGGGGCATTAGTATTTTTTTAAAGATTTTTTTTATTCCCATTTGGTGCCCTTGTAGTTATTATTGTTGGCATTGATGTCATCGTTGTTGGATAAGACAGAGAGAAATGGAGAGGGGAGGGGAAGACAGAGAGGGGGAGAGAAAGATAGACACCTTCAGACCTGCTTCACTGCCTGTGAAGCGACTCCCCTGCAGGTGGGGAGCCGGGGGCTCGAACCGGGATCCTTACGCCAGTCCTTGCGCTTTGCGCTACGTGCGCTACCGCCGACTCCCTAGTATTTTTTTTTTTAAGAGAGCACTTTTCAGCTCTGGCATATGGTGTGGAGACTTTGGAGCCTCCATGCATGAAAGTCCTTTTTTTTTTTTCTTCTTCATAATCATTATGCTATCTCTTTCACTCGTCCACCACCTTCTTTAGAGAGGGCCAGTTAAATTTAATGAAATGGGGTCAGGGGAACCCACCTGACTTCCTTCAACTTGTCATAGATTTTTTACATCTTTGCTTTGCAGTTCTGAAATACTTTTTCCTTTCTGTCTATATTAGTTAATTCATCCGTATACTTCAAATCAAATGTTAACTCATTAAAAAAAAGTTTTATTATCTTCATTTATTAGATAGAGACAGCCAGAAATCGAGAGGGAAGGAATGATACATATACCTGCAACACCGCTTCACCACTTGCAAAGCTTTCCCCTTGCAGACTTAAACCCAGGTCCTTGCACACTATAACGTGTGTTCAACCAGGTGCACTGCCACTCGGCCCCATCAAATATTAACAAATATATTACCTCCTCTATGTCTTCCTTCCTAGGCTGCTGCCTGTTTTTCTTTTCTTTTTTTATAATTTTTATTTGTGATTTTAAAATGATTGACGGGAGTCGGGCGGTGGCGCAGTGGGTTAAGCGCAGGTGGCACAAAGTGCAAGGACCAGCGTAAGGATCCCGGTTTGAGCCCCTAGCACCCCACCTGCAGGGGAGTCGCTTTACAGGCGGTGAAGCAGGTCTGCAGGTGTCTTGTCTTTCTCTCTCCCTCTCTGTCTTCTACTCCTTTCTCCATTTCTCTCTGTCCTATCCAAAAACGATGACATCAATAACAACAACAGTAATAACTACAATAAAACAACAAGGGCAACAAAAAGGGAAAGCTCATAGCAGGTACCCAGTATAGATTTGTATATTTGTTTTTTTTTTAAATATTCTTTTTTTAAAAATATTTATTTTATTTATTTATTCCCTTTTGTTGCCCTGGTTGTTTTTTTATTGTTGTAGTAGATTTGTATATTTGTTGAGTTGGAAGTTTCTACTCATCTCCATTTTTTATTACTCACTAATTTCATTAGCAGCATAATAAAAGTCCCTACAGATTGAATACTTGCATAGTTCTGAAGGCTACCACATGCCTCTCACTCTGCCCTCCCCCCTCCCCACTGAAACATGATACATACATGCCACCATCAGGGACAATAATGGTAGTTAAGTGTTAACTAGCAACAATGGAAAAAATCTAAGAAGTCATTTGGATATCAGAGGAACATTATTTTAATGTGTGCATATTTTACTTAACTTTTTAGAAACCCAAAACAGACCCAATTTCATTTTGAAGTTCCTTGAATTTCATCAGACCTGGGGGGATACAGGAGTGTGGGGTTGAAGGTCATGGAGCTAGTGCTGGATTTCCATTTACTGTGCAAACTGCTAGAGATATAGCAGTCAAATCCCGGCTCCACCACTTACTATCTGTAGAAGCCTTGTACCTCTCTCAACCTTATTTTCTTTCAGATCCAGAAGGAGGTTAATATTTGGAATGGTTGTAGTCATGGCTAGATAATGTGTGTGTTCAGTATCAAATCTAGGGATGGTATTCCATGGGTATTTAGTAAGTAGTCGTTTTTATTCAAGTATTGAGGTGTGAAGTGTGATAATCTGTGCAAGGTATTACTATTGTGTGAACTGTTACTACATCCAGATATGTGCAGGGGGAAATCAACTTAGAACTCAAAAAATTGGCTTTGCGTAGTTTAATAAGTATCAAATAAATTCCCGAGAGATATTTATAAAGTGACTTAACAAAGACCTTCATGGGGGGGCTTTCCAGTTCTCACAGTTAGGATTTTTTCTGATAATAGTCCCACACTTTCCTACTTTGATGTATAGTCTTATCTCAGGAGAGCCCCTGGCCCACAGGGAGCTCTGGACAGTGTCCTGCCTGAGGTGCTGTGGTAATTCTGTGATCATCTTTCCTTTGTCCCTCACCACCTCCCTCTTGTTCTGAGGTTTTATCTTGTCCTCTGGGGAAGTATGTTAAGTGCTCTACCAGTCTGCCAGTGTGCCTGGTCTGTTTTTTCTCACTGCCAGCACCTCTTGGATTCCAATTCCAAACATGGTATCCATTTGTGGTCACCCTTTCTTCCGGTGCCAAGAGAGACACATTCCAAATGGAGCACAAGTGTGCCTCCCATGCTGGGCTCTCCTAATTCAGTGTGAGGACAACAGAGCAGGATGTGGCTACTTTACCCCTCACTGCTGAAATCCACAGCCCTGTAGTTCTGCCTTCTACTTGCTTGGGACAATTTAGATTTTCTGCCAAGGCTCAAGTCTGTGTAGTCTCAGAAGAAACCTGGAGCCAGGGAAGCTTGCCAGACTCTACGGGGAGGGTTAGCATTCTGGAGAAGGAAAAAAAAAATTTTTTTTAAGTCTCTATGAAGTATACTATGTTCTGTCATTCATTCCAAAAGCTACTGGAAACAGTTCTCCCTGGGAAGGCAGAGCTGCTGGTGAGAAGCCAGAGGTGAGAAGATACCTAGGAAAAAAGATTAATTATTTTCTGAATTTCTTATGTGGGGACAGTTTTAGGAGCTGACAAGGATTTAAGACCCCCGAAGATGAGTGCCAACAGCAGTACGGTGGGCCAGCTCCTTCTGCAGGGGCCTGTGTGTATTGGCTGGAAGCAGGAAATGGAAGGGTCTCTTTACCACCTGGCCAACTGCATCTTGCTCTTGGGCTTCATGGGGGGCAGTGGTGTGTTTGGCTGTTTCTATGTATTTGGCTTCCTGGGCACAGGGTTCCTGTGTTGTGTGCTGTGGGGCTGGTTCCATGCCTGTGGACTAGACATCATCCTTTGGAACTTTCTGCTGGCAGTGGCCTGCCTGCTCCAGTTGGGACACTTGGTATACCTCCTTCGGAAGGACACCCTCCCTGAAGAGTTCCGTTCCCTCTACAGAACATTGTACCTGCCCCTGCAGGTACCCCTACAGGCATACAAAGAGATTGTTCACTGCTGCAAGGAACAGGTCTTGACTCTGGTCACTGAGCAGACCTATGCTGTGGAGGGTGAGACTCCCATCAACCGCCTGTCCCTGCTGCTCTCTGGCCGGTAAGCTACTCTGTCAAGGCCCAGCATTCCATCTCCCAGACCACACTGCTTTTTTCTCAGTATGTCCTTTTCCTTTTCATGGTCCCTTCCACTGAGGGAATGATGTGGCCATTCAAGCAAACCAAGATAGATTTTTCTAAGCATGGATTTGCTTCCCTTTTCTCTGCGGTTTTCAGAAAAGGAAACTAGATGATAAAGCATCTTCTTGTTTAGCAGGAAGGACTGTCGTGCATTTGCTGCTGGGAAGTGTGGGGTCAGTGTGTTTTGGGCCTGGGTCTAAAATGACAACACATACACATAGTAGAATATCCTGCCTAAACTGCAGCAAAATAAGCCACAGTACAGGTAGGCAATAAACAATATAAGCAATAAAGCTTCAGACAGCAGAACATTTCAGTAAGATTGATTTGTTCCTTTCATATACATTTTTAAATTTTTTTGGTATTTATTTATTCCCTTTTTTTGCCCTTGTTGTTTTATTGTAGTTATTATTGTTGTTACTGATGTCATTGTTGTTGAATAGGACAGAGAGAAATGGAGAGAGGAGGAGAAGACAGAGAAGGGGAGAGAAAGATAGACACCTGCAGACCTACTTCACTGCCTGTGAAGCGACTCTCCTGCAGGTGGGGAACCGGGGGCTCGAACTGGGATACTTCCGCTTTCATACACATTTTCTAAGCACCAACTTATGTGCAGAGAACAGTGACAAAACAAAGTGATTTTCTTGAGTTCCTATTTCTGCCAGGCTATCAAGGAAATAAGCTCAGTGTATTGGTGATATTCTATAGATTCCCTGTTAAAGTCATTTATACATCACCAGGGGGATGGACTACCCGTTGCACACTCTCCAGTCATCTTCTTTCTTCTTCTTCTTTTTTTTTTTTTGGTAAATATTTGTTTATTGAGAGCGAAAGAGAAAGAGAGATGCATACCAGAGTATCATTCTGCCATATGTGATGCCAGGGATTGAACCTGAGACCTCATACTTACAAGTCTAGAATTTTATCACTGTGCCACTTCCTGTGTCCCAGTTGTTCTACTAGCTTCTTCTCCCCTTCTCCTACTTCTTCTCCTTCTCCTTCCTCTCTGCCTTCCCCCTCCTACTCTGCCTTCCCCCTTCTATTCCCCCTCCCCCACCCCTCCTCCTCCTTCTATTTTACCAGAACACTGCTCAGCTCTGGCTAATGACAGTGCAAGGGATTGAACCTGGGACCTCAGAACCTCAGGCATGGATAGTCTCTTTGCATAACCATTACGCCATCTACCCCTGCCCTCTACTAGCTTCTTACAGAACAAAAAGTCAAGTACTGTAAATCTGAGAGCCATACAGTGAGAGAATGGTGATGTCCATATGTTACTAAGGCTTTGTTAGGAGACACTAAGTCATTTTTAAGAAAACTGACAGACGTCAGCAGGAATGGCTTTAGTCAGATTCCATGTATGTCCAGCCAGCCTGCTTATGTTGGCCATTGGCAGATATGTTCTGAATAATTAGGGAGCTCTGTGCTGGACAATTGATAGGAAATCGTGGATTCTTTGGAACGTTACCATAGGGGAATTTATACGTGGGGCTAAGCACCAGTCAGTAAACCACTTAGCAAATATACTTGGACTGGCTCAGTGGAAAACAAGCAAAGTATTTCAAAAAGCATTACTCTCGGTTTCATCCCCTTCTTTCTTGAGAGCAAAATAATGTGATAGAAAAGATAAGATAGTAACCAGAATGCTCTGATTCTAAGAAAATAAAATGAAGCTAAATAAAGCTGTCAAGTATATAGTGATGGGAAAAGATTTTCATGGTGATGCTACTACAATAGCTACTGATAATATACACTTATGTATTGTAAGTAGTATCTAAAGTGTTATGTATAAAAGTTTTGATTTTATCTGGACTTAGAGTCTCTCTTGGGTTGAGAGAGCTATGTGGTCTTGTGGGGAAACATTTCATTCATGAGTGAATTAAAGTGTGAAAAAATGCAATTATGTTTAAACAAGTACATATGCAAGTCCTAATCCATTATGACCAAAGCATTTGCTATCTGTAGTTCCATGGTTAGAATAAATAAGATGTAAGAAACTTGACCCTTCATGAGACCCATGTTATTATTTGCTCCTTATTGTACTTCTGTTCAAAGAGAGAAATTGAGACTAGTGGTGGTGGTGACGAGGGAGGCAGAGGATGAGGAATGCTCACTTCAGTTATGCGATGCTCATTTTCTGGAAGAATGTTATGATTATGGTATGGCTCAGGCATCCTTTCCATGCTGGATTTACTGTGAACTTGTAGAAGACTAGTTCCCTTTGAAGGAGAGGGTTGAAGAAGGCTTGCCTCCCTTCAGCTACAATTTTCTTTTCTAATATAATTAGCCTTAAAAACCTGAGTTGGAGGGCCAAATGATGACTCACATGGTTAAGTGCGTATGTTACAATGCACAAAGACCTGGGTTCAAGCCTCGTCCCCACCCGCAAGGGAAAGCTTCACAAGTGGTGAAGCAAGAGTGCAGGTCTCTCTCTCTTTCTCTCTCTCTATCTCTATCTCCCCCTTCTTAATTTCTGACTGTCTCTATCAAATAAATTAAGATAATAAACAGACAAAAAATAAAAACCTGAGTTGGAAATTAGACAATTTAAATTTTTTTCTCTTGCTTCTCAATATTTGGTTTTGTTAGGCTGTCTCTTAATGCTGTCTTATCTTAACATCTTTAAAGGTATCGTAAACATAAATAGCATAGTACCTTTTAATTTATCCAAGTTATCTTTGCTAAGTGGTAGCTGTGGACAAAAGGCTTCTAACTTGTGACCAGAATCCATCTGTAAAGGGGAATCTTTGCACTTTTGATTAGATGTAAAAAGACATCAAACAATTTGAAGCAGCAGACAAGAACTCTGTGCAAGAATACAGATACTTCCTATGCAGACCTCTCTTTATTTGCAGACTCTTATCTGAGTTCCTTTGCTGAAACTTCAGCTATTCTTTTTTTGCTTTCTTTTAACAAAGATAATCAAAAAGGGAAAGTGATTTATTCCAACTCTGTCACCCTGAAAAGCTGCTCTTACTGTTCAAAAGTATCTCTCATATGAAAACCAATGCACAAACTCCCAGTTATACAGCCTACTGAGCAGACAGTCATGTAAGGCTATTCATGCAGAAGGGACTTATTTGTCTAGAGGACTGTGAAGGATGAATAAACTCAGACAGAAAGGACATACCATGCCAATTTAAATGGTTTCTTGGAACCATGCAAGTACGTTGATGTTTCTCACACTTTAGAATGTTGTTACTTTTTGGTAGCTTGTTCATGAAGCCAGATTCCTAGCCTGAAGAGATGAGAGGATCTGAACTGATGTTTGCCTCCAGAAACTTCATTCTCCTTTCCCTCTCTCCCTCTGCCCCTCTCCCACCCTCTATCCTTCCCCCTTCCCCTACTCTCCTCCTCCTCCTTCTACTTTTTTTTTATTGATAGAGACAGAGAGGAGCCGGGCAGTTATGCAGTGGGTTAAGCGCAGGTAGCGCAAAGTGCAGGGACTGGCATAGGATCCGGTTTTGAGCCCTGGGCTCCCCACCTGCAGGGGAGTCGCTTCACAGGTGGTGAAGCAGGTCTGCAGGTGTCTTTCTCTCTCCCCCTCTGTCTTCCTCTCCTCTCTCCATTTCTCTCTGTCCTATCCAACAACAGCGATATCAACAACAACAACAGCAATAATAACTACAACAACAATAAAAAAACAAGGGCAACAAAAGGAAAAACAAATAAATATAAAAACAAAAAGACAGAGACAGAGAGGTAGAGAGAGAGAGAGAGAGAGAGAATAAGGGAGAAAGAGACCACAGTGCCAAAACTTCCTTTAATGTAGTAGGGCCAGGCTCAAACCTGGATTGCAGACATGGCAAAGCAGCAGACTACCCAGGTGAGCTATTTCACCAGTCCACTTCATTCTCTTACGTTGTCTTTATTCCCATATTAGAAAAGTGTTTCCCTGAGATTCTGCTTTCCATTTATGGCAACATAACTGAGTCCTTTTGTTTGGTGATTACTTCTTTTCTCCATACCTTTCTTCCATTCTCCCCATTTCAAAGACTATTTACTAAGAATATAGGGGACTAGGAATCCAGAATTAAAACTTGAAAAATATTTTCTTGAATTCATGGAGTTTGCAGTCTAGTGAGAAAGTCAGTGTTTGGCATGCTGGTGAATAATGGAGGTAATATTTCCAAGGAAAAATGCAAAGATAAATGAGAGATAGTAACCAGCCTCACAAGACTGAGATCAGACAAATCTTCTAGAAGAAGGAATGTTTATGCTGAGACCAGAGGAGAAGATGGGGACCAGGAAGAGATCCAACTAGAGGGGACAGATTACATAAAGTTCCTAAGGCTAGATAACCCTGTACTTATTTCCTTTCCTTACTCAGGAAAACTCTACCTGGATGTTTATACAGATTACCTATTCTTGCAGGACCAAGGATCACAAACTGTCACAGACATTGGGCTGATGCCACATCATTGACTTAGATCTGCCTTCCCTCTTTCGGATATCATTTAATAGGCAATATCTTGCTATTTGCTGGTGGCCTTTGGTAATTTACATACACACTCAAATATATATTGGCCATTTGTTAGGAGCAATACTAAAATCTATATAGCAAAAAAAAAAAATCTATATAGCCTATTAGTCAGAATGTAATCACATGGCTATGCCTAGTTGAAAGAAAGACAGGGAGATCCGAGAGATAGAATAGTGGTTTTGCAGAAGGACTTCCATACCTGAGGCATTAAAAGTTCTAGGTTCAATACCCAGCACCACCAGAAGCCACAGTTTATAGCATCACGCTAAAGGAAAGAATGAATGAAGGAAGGAAGGAAGGAAGGAAGGAAGGAAGGAAGGAAGGAAGGGGGGGAGGGAGGAAGGAAAGGAAGGAAGGAAAAGGAAAGAGAAAAACATTTAAAAAAAAAAAAAGGGAGCCTAGCTGGTCAGTCATGAGAGCAACTAAAACTCTAATCCTATGGAGAAAAGGAAAATGCAAACATTGGGTGGAGGGAAATGACCACACTGGATTTCCCAGATCCTTATCCACATCAGTATTCATCTCTGCCACTTCTTCATGCTTCAAAATTCAACTCAAATATTCTCTTTGAGAAATCTGCCACTGGAAGAGAACTATCCTCTCGCTTCTATCCTCTGGTTCCACAATAGCTCATACTGGTCTTATAAGCAGTTATTGATGCCCTTATGATTTCCACTAAATTGTGGAATTCTTAAAAAGCAAGGATAAGGAGAGTCGGGTGGTAGTGCAGCAGTTAAGCGCAGGTGGCATGAAGCGCAAGGACGGGCATAAGGATCCCGGTTTCAGCCCCCGGCTCCCCACCTGCTGCAAGAGGAGTCACTTCACAAGCGGTGAAGCAAGTCTGCAAGTGTCTATCTTTCTCTCCCCCTCTCTGTCTTCCCCTCCTCTCTCCATTTCTCTCTGTCCTATCTAACAATGATGACATCAATAATAACAATAATAATAACTACAACAACAAAACAAACCAAGGGCAACAAAAGGGAAAATAAATAAATTTAAAACATTTTTTAAAAAGCAAGGATAAGGTCCTGACCACCTCTTTATTCCCAGGTGCTCAGGAACACAAGAGGTGCTCCATGCCTATTTGTTTAGCTCATAAAGCTCCAAGGGGCGTGGGGGATGTGGAGAACAAAACCTCCTTCCAAGGGAACAGGGTGTGCCTGAGTGATCTAGTTAAAAACCTCCTTTGTTTGATAGAGACACCACCTTTCCTGGACTTTACAAGAGAGGTTGAAGCTGAAACTTAAGAGTTTTCAAGGGGGAGGAGTAGGGAAGTGGGAGTGGAGGTAGGAAAGGTAAAGGCCCAAGTTGAATCTTAATCAGTTTTCATTTTTCAATATGTAATGCATACTTTGAATAGTATTTGAGTAGCTACTTCCCATGTTTTTTCCCCCCTCTCCTTTTGCCAGGGTTCGTGTGAGCCAAGATGGGCAGTTTCTGCACTATATTTTTCCTTACCAATTTATGGACTCTCCAGAATGGGAATCACTGCAGCCCTCTGAAGAGGGAATCTTCCAGGTAATAAGGAGTTCTACAACTATAACCCAGTAACATCTCTTCTACTTCCTCCTTTTCTTTTCCCCTCTCACATCTGCCTTTTGAACCACTGTTAATATGATGCCAGGGGTGGAAGCACTTTCCTTCCTTAAAGAGTACATAGGTTTCTGGCAGGCAAGAAATGAGATACGTAGGAGTCTGTCATTGGTGGCCCATGCCACTCCTATGCTTAAAGCTCTTCTACAAGACCAGGTGACCACAAGATAAGCCCATGCTATGGTTGGGGAGAAAGCATAATGATTATGCCTGAGGCTTTGAAGTCCCAGGTTCAATCCCCAGCACCACCATCAGCCAAAGCTGAACAGTGCTCAGGTCTCTCTGTATCTTTGTCTTTGTCTCTGTAGCTCCCTCCTGTCTCTCTCTCCATCTCCCATTCAAACTAAATAAACAAAATATTTTTTAAAAAAACGTGGTGGCTTAAGAGATGGTGTAGTGAATAAAGTATTAGTCTCTCAGCATGAGGTATTGAGTTCAATCCCTGGCATTTTATGTGCTAGAGTGATGCTCTGGTTCTCTCACTCTGCTGTCTCTCTTCCTCTCTCATTAAGAGAAAAGAAAAAAAAAAAAGAATGAGATCCTGATAACCAGTTTGATAACCAACATTGCATATGCCAAAGTGATGCTCTGCTTCTCTCTCTCCATCCTTCTTTCTTGTGTTAATAAACAAATCTTAAAATGAAACAACAAAACTATGCTCTTCAGAATAACCAAAGATGTCCAGTCTCACCTCCAGCCTCCCCCTCCCTTATATGCTCAGACCAGCCATGCAGAAGGCCTCTCTGTACCTTCTGTCTGAAATACAATTCCCCCATCAAGATGTGCCTGCCTGAATTGACCCTGCCCCGCTCTTCCTCCATGGCTTATTGATCCTGTCTGCCTGCCTGTTCTCTTTCTTTCACTTATGTTGACTGGTGCACATGTAGTTCTCTGTTCTAATGAGCTGGTCTTCTTTCTTTCTTGTGCACAGTGAGTTAGTCCTTTGATAAAGAAATCTGGGCTTCTTCTTTTCTTTGTCTCCAAGCTCCATAGAACAGTGCCTTGAATACAATACAGTAGTTGTTAGAGAAAGGTATGCTGAACCAACTTGGCAGTATACCACTGATGTCACACAGGACTGCAGGGGGCATTCACAGACATGCTCTGAGGTGGGGGCCCAGCTGCATGGTCCCTATACTTTTTGTCAGTCTTTCAGGTTTTCACTCCTTTTTCCTTTTTTTTTTTTTTAGTCTTCATTGATAGGCTAGAATGTGGAATTATATATTAAAGTGTCTTCTTGATACTCACAACCACCTTCTGATCGAGTATTATTACTACCCCTATTGAATGAGGAAACTAAAGATCAAAAACATAAAATAATTTGCTCAAGTTCTTCATCTAGAAAATTGCAAAGCCAGGTCACCTGGCTGTCCTGTTTCTGTTCTTTTTAGAAACTAGTTAACATAAGAGTGGAATTTACTCTCTCTCTCTCTCTCATAGGAATGCCACTGTCCAGTCAGTTTGCCAGTGCTGGGTTCCATGTGTCTCCTACTACTTTTACCAGGGAGTCCCTCAGGCTAGCATATGTGCCAACCCCAGAATAGACACAGCCTTGGCTGTGCGACCTGGCTGGGCCTGCTTCCGCCCACCCTGACTCTTAGCTTTGTCAGGGCAGAACCCGAGAGACAATCCTGATGCTGTTGCCAGGTTAATCAATTGCAGACCCCCTCAGCTCCCCAATTCTCTCCTGAACACACACACACACACACACACACACACACACACACTTTTTCCAAATAGCCCAGCTGTTTCATTGGAGAACTGTCCCAGGACTTCCAAAACCTCCAGGAAGGCTGACTCAGGTCTTAAGGCTGCCAGACCAGGCTCTGTTTCTGATACTGACACCGAGGAACAGGTGGTGGAGAAGCTTGAGTCCTCCCCTAAATTATGCTCCAAAGGAAGGGCTGTAACCCCAGATGGCCTCTCAGCCTGGAATGTAGGCACCAATAAAATCCCCCTATTTATATTTTTAGAATGCACCTTCCTTTAGAGTAATGAGATCCACACATTTGTCATTGGCTGTGTAAATTCTCATTTCCTCTTTGCAAATGTCAACTGTTGTCCTGAGTTTGGTTCATCCTGTCCTTGTCTTTTGCAATTACATTACCTTTGTTGATTGCCTGAATCATAATTCTTTGTTCAACATAAATTAATTCATATTCTATCCTGTTTCCCAACAGTTGAATTAAATAATAATTTATTGACTGTTCAGCACCATAACTCTCTCTTTAAAAAATATCTTTTATTATCTTTATTTGATAGAGACAGAAGTGGAAAGATAGAGCCCTGCTTTACCACTTGCAAAGCTTTCTCCCTGCAGGTAGGGACTGGGGGCTTGAACCTGGGGCCTTGTGCATTATAACATGAATTCAACCAGGTACACCACCACCCAGCCCCCATAACTATCTCTTTAGCCATCAAGATATAATCACAGAAATAATCTGTAGTTGTTTAGTCTACCTCCCAATTTACTGAATTCAAAGTCTCTTTATATATGCCTTATCATCTAATCCATTTTACTAGCCTCTGATGTGATAAATAAGAAAAATATTGCCAAGACTTTACTACAAACATGTGCATATATATACATGGGACTCTACCAATAAGCCGGTTGCCTGAAGACCTTTATGGAAAGATTTTGTAGAGAAAGTGACATGAGGTCATTTTGCAATATGCAAGTGGTTCTTTCATTCACTTCAGTAATATTTATTGAGTACTTTTTATATACCAAACACTGCTAAAGATGCTTGGAATGTGTTGTCTCCTGCTTTCATGCAATTTGCATTCCAGTAGGGAAAACAAACAAACAAAAAAAATCATAGATACGGGGAGTCAGGCAATAGTGCAGCTGGTTAAGAGCAGATGGTACAAAGCACAAGAACCGGTGTGAGGATCCTGGTTCGAGCCCCTGGCTCCCCACCTGCAGGGGAGTCACGTCAAAGGTAGTGAAGCAGGTCTGCAGGTGTCTATCTTTCTCTTCCCCTTGCCTTCCCCTCCTCTCTCCATTTCTCTCTGTCCTATTCAACAACAACAATAACAATAACAACAGCAAGACAAGGGCAACAAAAGGGAACAAATAAATATTTTTAAAAAGTCATAGATACAATAAATTAATAAAGTATGTGCCATGTTAGAAGGTAGCAATTGGTAATTTTAAAAATGAGTAGTTTAAAGGAGTTATAGTTGTATTTTTGATTATTTATAATTTTATGCTATAGCATCACGGGTTTCTTTCTCTCTCCCTCTGAGTCTCCCCCTCCCTTTTGTATTTCTCTCTGTCCTATCAAATGAAAGAAAGAATAGGAGGAAGAAGGAAAGAAAGAGAGAAGAGAAAAGAATAAAGAAAGGAAAAGGAAAGAAAAAGAAATGAAAGAGAAGAAAAGCAGAGGGGAAAATGCCCACCAGGAGTAGTGGACTTGTGCAGACACTGAGCCCCAACGATAACCTTAGTGACAAAAATAAACAAAACAAACAAACAAGCCAACAAAATGAGGCAAGGAAACTGCAAGCAAAGCTGTATTGGGAGGAGGAAAGAAAGTTAAGTTTTGCACAATCTTCAGACACATGTATCCCCTCCCCTCCCCTGATAGCTTTCCTATTCTTTAACCCTCTGAGATTATGGACCCAGGGTCATTATGGGATGCAGAAGGTGGAAGGTCTGGCTTCTGTAATTGCTTCCCTGCTGAACATAGGTGTTGACAGGTTAAACATCTGACTCTAGAATTAAGGAATGAACTCTGGGTCTGAGGCATAAATTTAAGTGTTGTTAGCACACAAATGACATTTAAAACCTTTGGCTTGCATGAGATTACCAAATGAGGAAGTTTAGACAGAGAAGACACTCAAGAACTAACCCTGGGCATAAGCAAGTACTTACAAGGTGGAGAGAAAAAAAAAAAAAGGCACAGCAAAGGAAACTGAAAAAGAGCTATCAGGAAATTGTGCTGATGTAACTTTGGTATCCTGCAACTTGAGTAAAGAAAATGTATCATCGAGGAAGCAGCAATCAACAAAGTTAAAGTTCTTGAAAACTAGCTGCTGAACTCAGCATCTTAGAGTTCATTAGGGATCTTGCCATGAAAAGTGTTTGTGCACTAGTAGAAGAAAACCTGTTGGTTTAAGAAAGAGAGGATGGGGTGTGTGGGGGGAGAATACAGGTCCAAAAAGGATGACAGAGGACCTAGTCGGGGTTGTATTGTTATATGGAAAACTGGGAAATGTTATGCATGTACAAACTATTGTATTTACTGTCAAATATAAAACACTAATTCCCCAATAAAGAAATTTTTAAAAAATTAAAAAAGAGAAAGGAGAGGAAATAGAGATAGAAAATATAGATATGTTTTTCCATAGTTTTCAAAAGGAACACAAACTATGGAGCTGTAGCTGCTATGCAAGAGAGGTAAAGGAAAAGGATTTTCATGTTTTACTTTATTAGTTTTTCATTTTATTTTTTGTTTTTATTTATAAAATGGAAACACTGACAAAAAACATAGCATAAGAGGGGGGGCACAACTCCACAAAACTCCCACTACCAGAAAACTCTGTATCCCCTCCCCTCCCCTCCCCTCCCCTGATAGCTTTCCTATTCTTTAACCCTCTGGGATTATGGACCCAGGGTCATCATGGGATGCAGAAGGTGGAAGGTCTGCCTTCTGTAATTGCTTCCTTGCTGAACATAGGTGTTGACAGGTTGATCCATACTCCCAGCCTGTCTCTCTCTTTCCCTAGTAGAGCAGGGCTCTGGGGAAGCAGGGCTCCAGGACACATTGGTGGGGTCGTCTGTCCAGGGAAGTCTGTACATCATGGTAGCATCTGGAACCTGGTGGCTGAAAAAAGAGTTAACATATAAAGCAGAACAAATTGTTGGCTAATCATGAACCTAAAGTCTGGAATATTGCAGATGAAGATTTGGGGTCTCCATTTTGGAGATAGCTAGTAGTTTGTTTTTTAACTGAAGAGACATAGCATTATAACATTATGTAAGCTTGAGGCATTATCACTCAACCTGTGTATACACTACATTAAGTTCACCAATATAAACTCAATTTCTTTTTTTCTTTTTCAGTTTTACTTTTTTTTTTTTTTTAATTGTTACTAGGCTTTTGGCCAGGGCTCCATACCAGCAGGATCTACTGCTACCAGTGGCCGTTTTTTCTTTTTTGTTTATTTATTATTCTTCTATTGAACTTGATAGGACAGAGAAGTTGAGTGGGGAGGTGGAAATAGAGAGGTGGGGAGGGAGACACCCAGAGATCTGCTACACAGCTCATGAAGCATATCCTTGCAGATGAGAAGTGGGGCCTTGAACCCAGATCCTTGCATATGGTAATGTGGACATTCAACTGGTTGAGCCACCACCCAGCACCCTAAAAATCTAATTTCATTTATTTATGTGCTTACTTTATTATATTTTTAAAATTTATTTATTTATTTATTTATTTATTTTTTACCAAATCTCTGCTCAACTCTGGTTTATGGTAGTGCCAGGCATTGAATCTGGGAACTGGGAGCCTCAGGCATAAATGCTGATTTATTTTAAAGTAGAAGAAATGTCACCATGTTTATAAGAATACGCTTGGTCTTTTTATTTTTAAAGACAAGCTTAGTTTATGTCCAGATTTACGCTTACACACACACACACACACACACACACACACACACACACACACACACACACCCTGCTTCGAGTTCCGTACTCTAATTTCTTATTTCTTGCCTAGTTTATGTCCAGATTTACTCTTTTACACACCCACACACACACTGCTTTGAGTTCGGTACTCTGATTTTTTGTCCGAGAATTTTAAGTGTATCAAGAATTGTAAGTGTATCAAAGTACAGGCAATGAGTCCTAAAATTAGTGCAGCCTGGAGTGTTCCTAGCTGTGACCACAGAATATGAGCTTACACCTACAGGAATGCAGAGGTTCTGTGCTGACTATGGACCCCAGATCAAATTGATGGGTTTACAGTTAACAATATTTATATACTTTTCCCATATTTGGGAGCTACTTTCTTCCTTGATCCAGCTTTCCAGTCCTTTTTACAACTATGACACCATCTCCCCAGACAATACCTTGGGTCCACCTGCATATTAAATGTCAGGCTCAGGCAAAACTAGTAGTCATGGGCCCCTTGGAATATACATACCTAAAGCAGACCCATTAGCTTTTTCCAAAATGGAGACCCCAAATCTTCATCTGCAATATTCTTGCCTTTAGGTTCATGATTAGTCAACAATTTTTTCTGTTTTATATCTCAACTCTTTTTCAGCCACCAGGTTACAGATGCTACCATGATGCCAAACTGACTTCCCTAGGCAGAAGACCTCACCAATGTGTCCTGGAGTCCCACTTCCCCAGAGCCCTGCCCCACAAGGCAAAGAGAGAGGCAGGCTGGGAGTATGGATTGACCTGTCAACGCCCATGTTCAGTGAAAAAGCAGTTACAGAAGCCAGACCTTCCACCTTCTGTACCCCATAATGACCCTGGGTCCATACTCCCAGAGGGATAAAGAATAGGAAATCTTTCAAGGGAGGGGAGGGGATACAGAGTTCTGGTGGAAATTTTATGGAATTGTATAGGTGATTGATTGGTTCTTGTTAAAACATTGAGTAAAAGAGCTGAGGGTAAAATGGAAACATGCACAGAATAACATCTTGTCAGTGTTTCCATTTTATAAATAAAAATTTAAAAAAAAGTACAGTCTCTGGCATATTGTGACAACCAGTTATGAACGGCTAGTAGTGAATGAATTAGGACTGCTGTTTCCTGAGATTTTTTCCCATGAGGCAACAAGCTTGGAGAAAGTAGCTTATCTGGTGTCATGGTAAAAGAGTAAACAAGGAACTTGAGACCAGCTTCTGCCCTTGATGAAGTAATTAAGGGCTCTGACTTGAGTTCTAGTTAGTACAGTAGGAAAACAAAGTGGAAGTAGTAAATGAAAAAGATGGGAGAGTGGTGCTAAGGAGAGAGAGGGGACAGAGGAGGCAGAGGGAGATCTAGTAGCAATACAAGAATTCAAATGATTATATAAATCCCAAGAATGCTTGAAAAAATCACCCTGACTTTTGATTAGATAATCCAAGTAAAGATCCTAATATAATACCGAGTACTCATCATCATCACCATTTCCAAGACCTCCATCCACAAACCTACTTGATGAACTCTGCCAGCCTTCTCACTTTTAATGATTTTTTTTATCTTGACATTGATTTAAAAAAATAGTTTAGTTTATTTATAAAATAAAAATAGAAAATATTGACAAAACCATAGGATAAGAGGGGTACAACTCTACACACTTCCCACCACCAGAGTTCCATATCCCATCCCCTCCACTGGAAGCTGTCCTATTCTTTATCCCTCTAGGAGTATGGACCCAGGGTCATTAAGAGGTGCAGAATGTGTGAGCTCCAGCTTCTGTAATTACTTCTCCGATGAACATGTGTTGGTATGCTTCTAATTCTGCTTCTAAAAACCCCTTCTGTTTCATTTGGTTTAATCCCCCCTGCTTAACACTGTATTCTATTTACATAACCATTATTAACTAGGCACCACCCTCCCTCCAGGGCATTGGTGGTTCAGTGGTAGAATTCTCACCTGCTCCGCCCTGTCTCCTTGTCACACCCTACTTTTTAAAAAAATTTTTTTAAAAATATTTATTTTATTTATTTATATTATTTATTTATTTATTTATTTATTTATTTATTTATTCCCTTTGTTGCCCTTATTGTTGTAGTTATTATTGTTGTTGTTGGATAGGACAGAGAAAAATAGAGAGAGGAGGGGAAGACAGAGAGGAGGAAGGAGAGAAAGATAGACACCTGCAGACCTGCTTCACCGCCTGTGAAGCAACTCCCCTGCAGGTGGGGAGCCGGGGCTCGAACCAGGATCCTTATGTCGGTCCTTGTGCTTTGTGCCACCTGCACTTAACCCTCTGCTCTACAGCCCAACTCCCACACCCTGCTTTTCACCAGTCACTTTTCTCTCCATCCTCTCTACATCACATCCTGTTTACACCCTACTTGGCAAGTATATAGGACAGAATTGTGAGTTATTAGTTTAGTTTAGTTTAGCTTAGCTTGGCTTAGATTGTGCTGTGTTCTGCATGAATAAAAAGATACTGCGTACAGCTCAACCATGAGTCCCGGGTCATCTGTCTCCCATCAGTGAAGCTTGTCCGGCAAACATGGGCATTGGCAGGTCAATCCATAACCCTAGCCTGTTTCTATCTTTCCCTAGTGGGGCAGAGCTCCGGAGAGATGGGGTTCCAGGGTACATTGGTGGTGTTGTCTTCCCCGGGGAGTCAGGTTGGTGTAATGGTAGCATCTGCAACTTGCTGTCTGAAAAAGCATTAAGATACAAAGAAGAAAAAATTGTTTAATAATCTGGAACCTAAAGACAAGACTATAGCAGCTGAAGCTTGGAGTCTCCATTTTGGAAAAAGTTAGTAGGTCTATTTTAGGTGTATTCCAAGGGGCCCATGACTTTACTAATTTTTTTTTAAATTTCTTTATTGGGGAATTAATGTTTTACATTCAACAGTAAATACAATAGTTTGTACATGCATAACATTTCCTAGTTTTCCATATAACAATACAATCCCCACTAGGTCCTCTGTCATCCTTCTTGGATCTGTATTCTCCCCACCCACCCACCCCAGAGTCTTTTACTTTGGTACAATACGCCAATTCCAGTTCAGGTTCTGCTTGTGTTTTCTTTTCTGATCTTGTTTTTCAACTTCTGCCTGAGAGTGAGATCATCCCATATTCATCCTTCTGTTTCCGACTTATTTCACTCAACATGAATTTTTCAAGGTCCATCCAAGATTGGCTGAAAATGGTGAAGTCACCATTTTTTTATAGCTGAGTAGTATTCTATTGTGTATATAGACCACAACTTGCTCAGCCACTCATCTGTTGTTGGACACCTGGGTTGCTTCCAGATTTTGGCTATTACAAATTGTGCTGCCAAGAACATATGTGTACACAGATCTTTTTGGATGGGTGTGCTGGGTTCCTTAGGATATATCCCCAGGAGAGGAATTGCAGGATCATAGAATAGATCCATTTCTAGCCTTCTGAGAGTTATCTAGACTGTTCACCACAGAGGTTGGACCAATTTACATTCCCACCAGCAGTGCAGGAGGGTTCCCTTAACCCTACACCCTCTCCAGGATTTGCTGCTGTTACCTTTTCTGATGTATGACATTCTCACAGAAGTGAAGTGGTATCTCATTGTTTTTATTTGCATGTCTCTGAGAATCAAAGACTTGGAGCATTTTTTCATGTGTTTCTTGGCCTTTTGAATCTCTTCTGTGGTGAATATTCTGTCCATGTCCTTCCCCCCATTTTTGGATAGGGTTATTTGTTTTCTTGTTGTTGAGATTTGCAAGTTATTTATATATTCTGGTTATTAGCCTCTTGTCTGATGTATGGCATGTAAAGATCTTCTCCCATTCTGTGAGGGGTCTCTAGGTTTGGGTAGTAGTTTCTTTAGCTGTGCAGAAGCTTTTTAATTTGATGTAGTCTCATCGGTTTATGCTTGTCTTAGTCTTCTTTGTAATTGGATTCATTTCATTGAAGATGCCTTTAACATTTATGCAGAAAAGAGTTCTGCCAATATTTTCCTCTAAGTATCTGATAGTTTGTGCTCTAACATCCAAGTCCTTGATCCACTTGGAATTTACTTTTGTATTTGGTGAAATACAGTGGTTCATTTTCATTCTTCTGCATGTTTCAACCCATTGTTTCCAACACCATTTGTTAAAGAGACTCAGCTTTCGCCATTGAATAGTCTGGGCACCTTTGTCAAAGATTAGATGTCCATAGGAGTGGGGGCTTACTTCTGGGCTCTCAGTTCTATTCCACTGGTCAGTGTGTCTATTCATGTTCCAGTACCAAGCAATTTTGATTTCAATAGCCCTATAATACAATTTGAGATCTGGGAGTGTGATGCCTCCAGTTCTGTTCCTTTTTCTCAAGATTGTTTTGGCAATTCTAGGTCTTTTCTGGTTCTAGATAAACATTTGTAGCATTTGTTCTATTCTCCTGAAAAATGTGGTTGGGATCTTCATGGGGATAGCATTAAATCTGTAGATGGCTCTGGGTGGTATATTCATTTTGATGATGTTAATTCTTCCAACCCATGAACATGGAATATCTTTCCACTTCTTTGTGTCTTTTTCAACTTCCTTGAGTAGTGATTCTTAATTTTCAGTATACAAATCTTTCACTTCTTTGGTTAGATTTACTCCTAGATATTTTATTATTTTGTTGCTATAGTAAAAGGAATTGATTTCTAGATTTCAATTTCTTCTAACTTAGTGTTTGCATAGAGGAATGCCACTGACTTTTGAATGTTAATTTTGTAGCTTGACACCTTACTGTATTGCCTGATGATATCCAAAAGCTTCTTGCTGGATTCCTTAGGTTTTTATATGTATACTATCATGTCATCTGCAAATAGGGAGAGTTTGACATCTTCTTTTCTAATCTGTATCCCTTTAATTTCTTGCTCCTGCCTGATTGCTATGGCAAGAACTTCCAACACTATGTTGAATAATAATGGTGATAGTGGGCAGCCCTGTCTAGTAACTGATCTGAGGGGAAATGCTTCCAGTTTTTTACCATTGAGTATGATGTTGGCTGAAGGTTTTCTATATATAGACTCCACTATCTTCAGGAATTTTCCATCTATTCCCATTTTTTTGTAATGTTTTGATCATAAAGGGATGTTGTATTTTGTCAGAGGCTTTCTCTGCATCTATTGATATGACTATGTGGTTTTTGGTCTTGCTTTTGTTGATGTGGTGGATGACGTTGATTGATTTACATATATTAAACCAACCTTGCATGCCTGGGATAAACCCCACTTGGTCATGATGAACAATCTTTTTAATGTACTGCTGTATCCAGTTGGCTAGAATTTTGTTCAATATTTTTGCATCTATGTTCATCAGAGATATTGGTGTGTAGTTTTCTTTTTTGGTTGTGTCCCTGTCTGCTTTTGGTATAAGAGTGATGTTGGCTTCATAGAAGCTGGCAGGGAGTATTCCAGTGTCTTCAATCTTCTGGCAGACTTTTAAAAGTAGAGGTATTAGTTCTTCTTTGAAGGTTTTGTAGAATTCATTTGTAAAACCATCTGGTTAGGACTTTTATTTTTGGGAAGGTTTTTGATAGCTGTTTCAATTTCATTAGCTGTGATGGGCCTGTTCATGTTATCTAGTTCCTCTTTACTTAATTTTGGAAGTTCGTAGGTATCTAGGAAATCATCCATTTCTTCCAGGTTCTCTAGCTTGGTGGCATATAGTTGTTCATAGAAGTCTCACATGATATGCTGAATTTCTGTAGTGTTTGCTGTGATATCTCCTCTTTCATTTATGATCCGATCTATTCGGATCTTCTCCATTTTTTGTTTTGTGAGTCTGGCTAAAGTTTTGTCGATTTTGTTCACTCTTTCGAAGAACCAACATTTACTTTCATTGATCTTTTGTATGGTTTTCTTATTCTCAGTGTTATTTATTTCTGCCCTAACTTTAGTGATTTCTGTCCTTCTGGTTGCTTTAGGGTTCCTTTGTTCTTCTTCTTCTAGGTCTTTAAGATGCAGGCTGTTTATTTGTGCTTTTTTCTTGTTTCCTAATGTGTGCTTATATATATGGCTATGAACTTCCCTCTTAGTACTGCCTTAGCTGTGTCCCTAATATTTTGATAGCTTGTGTCTTCATTTTCATTGAACTCTCGGAACATTTTGATTTCTTCCTTTATTTCCTCTTTGACCCAGAAGTTGTTAAGAAGTGTATGTTGAGCTTCCACATTTTGGGACTCTTACTAATCTTTTGTTGATTGTTAAGTGTTAGTTTAATTCCACTGTGGTCTGAGAAGATGCTTGGGATGATTTCAATGCTCTTGAATTTGCTGATGCTCTTTGCGGCCTAACATATAGTCTATCCTTGAGAATGACCCATGTGGACTTGAGTAAAATGTGTATTCCAGTTTCTTGGGATGAATGACTCTGAAAATGTCCAATAGTTCTAGTTTATCTATCTCTTAATTTTTCTTTCTGTTGTCTTTATTGATTTTCTGCCTGGATAATCTGTCAAGTTGAGAGAGTGGGGTGTTGAAGTCCCCTACTATGACTGTGTTGCTGTTAATATATTGCTGTAGCTCTTTCAGTAGACATTTGATGTATTTAGATGGCTTCTTACTGGGTGCATAGAAACTTTACTAATTTTTGCCTGAGCCTGATAGCTAACATGCAGGTGGGCCAAAAGTATTATCTGGGGAGATGGTGTCAGGATCACTTTTAAAGTTTTATAAGATTATTTTTAAAAAAGTGTGTTTCCACAGTCTTTCCTTTGTTATTCTGTGCATGTTTCTATTTTACCCTCAGCTCTTTTACTCAATGTTTTAACAAGAACCAATCAATCACCTATAGCCTGCTGGGCATTTTTTACTTACCCTACAAATATAACTCTGCTTTTTACCATGGATACATAGTGTGTGCTTGGAAATTCCTGGTGACTAAATAAATGCAGAGTGCACACCCTTCAACCTTGTTTGTTTAACATTTCCTTTTCCTGGTTTTTTTTTTTTTTCTGACTTAAGTTGTCTGATCTGTTTGATTGTTAGTAGTGGTTAAGAACAATCACTCCTTTCTTAAATAAATAAAAAGAAAAAAGAAAAGAACATTCCCATGGGCCTGAATTCTTGGGCAGTGCTTTGTCTATTTGGTATAGCACTTGATTCAATAAAAAAATCTTTTCAGACTGAAATTATGATTTTTAAAGATCTAATTATTTATTTCACATGAGAGAGGAAGAGCAGGAGAACAAGAGATAAAATATACTCTGCCAATATATGTGGTGCCAGAGATTAAACCAGGCACCTCAGGCATATAAGTCCTGCAATATGCCTTATTCAACCATTTCCCCAACCACATCTAACTAAAATTCTTTCCATGTCATTTTTGTATCCTGACCACAGTGTTATCCTTCTTTATTCTAAAAAAAAAAAAAAAAAAGACAGAAAGAAAGAAAAGAAAAAAAAAAAACAAACCTGTTAACAACACTCTGGTCTGGTCTTTCTTCAAGACACTAGAGTGTCCCTTCTCTCTTGAAATCATAACAGATTCAGAATCCTCTATGGTCCTTAGTGATATCAACCATGAGACTGCAGACTGAAAGATTGGGTGTGGAGACCAAGGCACCATGAAGTGAATGCCTGTTTCTAGGGTTTCTAGGGTTCCTGACAAGGTAATCCATCCCTGGGTCTCTTATCAGCCCACACAAGTAAAAGTCACTGACAGGATCTCTTCCAGGCAAGGCCATAGAGGATACTCTCACAGTTCTTTACAATGACAGTGCAAATACATGTCAAATAACTGTACACTTTTCTGTAGGAGTCTTCATTGCTAAGGACTTTTTATTGCTAAGTCTAAGTATGAACACATTTCCTAGTTTAAACCTTCATCTCTTCTCCTGACCCTTCTTAGGTCACCCTGACTGCAGAGACCGAATGTAGTTATGTTTCCTGGCCCCGGAAAAGTCTCTACCATCTTCTGACCAGAGAGCGATACATCTCCCAGCTTTTCTCAGCACTTCTGGGCTATGACATCTCGGAGAAGCTCTATGCTGTCAATGATAAGCTCTTTGCTAAGTTTGGGCTGCGCTTTGATATCCGTCTCCCTAGACTCTATCATGTCTTGGGCCCTGTGCACCCAGATGTGGGGCCAGAGTCTGAGAAAGAAGATGAAGAAACACATGAGCATGCCATGCTTCCTCCTCAGGCGATGCCTAATTTTATCCAAGAAAAGACCCCTTGCTCCCCACCTCGATCTACCACTGACCCTCCTATACCTTCTTGCTGTGTAAGGACCCCCAGGCCTGATAGCGGTGTCCTGGGTGAAGACTCTACCAGTCTGGTGCTTGAAGATTTTGAGGAGTTATCAGGATCAGAATCGGTCATGGATTATAGGAGTGATGGGGAGTACATGAGATGAGGGGAGAGCTCACGTGGGCACAGCCACCAGGCTCAGGATCCTGTGTAAGTACTTAGAAGGCAGCTGCTATACCTCCTGCCAATAGCCAGTCTTCACTCAGCTTGTAAGGGCAAAACACATTTTGTGGAGTCTTTTTCTCAAGGGACTCCCAAAAAGGGGCATTAACTTGGCCTTGCAGAGAGCAATTCATGTCAGCTGTATGCAAAGCACGAGGTGATTGTATGATTTTGTTCTTGGGTGTGTAGCCTAGGAATCTTTATTACAAGGGGGGGGGGGCTTTTGACTCATTCTTTAGAATGGTTGCCTTTCGGAAAGTGGATTGATCACTTGCTTTTTCTCTCTCTTTCCTCTTCCTCCTCCTCTTCCTCTGTTTCCTTCTCCTTCCCCATCTCTTCCTCCTCCCCCCCACCTCCTTTTTTATTTGCACTTTTGCTAACAGCTAAGTCCACAGCTAGAGCTAAAGGGAATTGCATTTGGAGTGTGTATTTAAAAGGTAGAGGGTAAAATGGCATGGTCCTAATCCCTACTTACTTTTCCTGGTACAGTCAGCATTGGAAAACAGTCATTCAGCCTAGATTGAGCTGTATCTCTATCACAGCTATGTATTCAAAGAAGCTTGTGACTAGAGGTTAATAACCATGAGAGGAAATTGGGTATGTGGGTACAATGGGTGTACAGCAGCCTGACTTCCTCCATAAACCACATCTGTGGGAGATTAAAGGAGTTACAAACTTGGGTGTACCTGAAGTATATGCAGTATCATCCTCACAGTTCATGACAGTATATAGAAAACACTGTACTGACCGGTTCATGTTCTCCCCAACTGCTCTCACAATGGTGTGACATTCTCCTCTGGAACTCTACCCTACCATGGTGGAGGTCTGGTTTTCCTTGAGGAAAATTCCACTTTTCCCAGTGTAAAAGCCATTTCTAGCTTGGTGGTGGGGAAGTTGAGGGGAGAGGAGGTGCTTGGAGACCCACTATTCTTTGCGAAGCTGTGACAAACTTCCCAAGACACTAGCCCAAATGAGGAAATCTTACAAGGGACACAAGATGAATGAGAAGGTGTTTGTATATTCTGAAAAATTACATAGATGGCAAAAGAGCAAGAGAGGTCAATGATAAAATATTAACTACTTGGTTTTATAGATATGGGGTTTATAAACCCCAGTAGTGTCAGTGTCCTTGGTTGGTTCTGGGATAATTCTAAGAATATATCTAGCACCACAATCACTCCATTCATTTCCTCCATATCCAGTATCTACTCTGATCACCCCCTTCCCATTGTGCTGATGATAATCACCTTCTCACTCATTCACTCCCATCCAGACATACTAGTTATATCCTGTGGTTTCCCTCTTTGTCCAACATGTCTGCCCACCTGAACACAGTGAATTCACCCAGTTTTCTGTGACTTCATGTTCTTCCTGGTTTTCTTTATCTTTCCTTTTTAAAAATTTTTTTGAAATTATTTTTTAAATATATTTATTAGATAGAGACAGCCAGAAATTGAGAGGGAAATGGGTGATAGAGAGGGAGAAAGACAGAGAGACATCTGCAACAGTGTCTTACCATTCATAAAGCTTTCTCCCTGCAGGTGGGGACTGGGGGCTTGAACCTGGGTCCTTGTACATTGTAACATGCACCCAACCAGATGCACTACCACCAGGCCCCTATCTTTCCTTTTTCTTATTTCCTTCTTTCTTTCTGACAACTGTTTTCATATTGTTTGTTTTTTCTACCAGAACATGGTTCAGCTCTGGTATACAGTGGCGCTGGAGACTGAACCTCAGGTCTTAGAGCTTGAGGCATGAAAATCTTTTGCATAATCTATGCTCTCTCTCTCTGCCCTCTTCCTAGTTCTATTTGTTCTTTTCCTTCTTTTTCTTTCTGCCTTCTGCTCTATCCTTGGTCACCCCATTTTGCTGTTATGAAGGAAATGTTTTTTTTTTTCTTCCCAGCTAATTTCTCCAATTTGTCCTCTGTGTTTCTTTACTTCATTGTTTCTGTGTTTATCTCTTTATTACCTTCTTTTCCTTTATTTACCTGCCTTAAATCTGTTCTTCCTCCTGAACTATCTTGGGACACCATTTTAGCTTTTCTTTTCTTTTTAAAAAATATTTATTTATTCCCTTTTGTTGCCCTTGTTTTATTGTTGTTGTTATTATTGTTGTTGTTGATGTCATTGTTGTTGGATAGGACAGAGAGAAATAGAGAGAGGAGGGAAAGACAGAGAGGGGGAGAGTAAGATAGACACTTGCAGACCTGCTTCACTGCTTGGGAAGCAGCTCCCCTGTAGGTGGGGTGCCAGGGGCTTGAACTTGGATCCTTACGCCAGTCCTTGCATTTGGCGCCACCTGCGCTTAACCTGCTGTGCTACCGCCTGACTCCCTATTTTCATTTCTTTAAATATTTATTTATTTATTCCCTTTTGTTGCCCTTGTTGTTTTATTGTAGTTATTATTGTTTTTGTTATTGATGTCGTTGCTGTTGGATAGGACAGAAAGAAATGGAAAGAAGAGGGGAAAATAGAGAGGGGGAGAGAAAGATAGACACCTGCAGACCTGCTTTACCACCTATGAAGTGACTCTCCGGCAGGTGGAGAGCTGAGGGCTCAAACCAGGATCCTTATGCCAGTCCTTATGCTTTGCACCACCTGCACTTAACCCACTGTGCTACCGCCCGACTCCCCATTTTAGCTTTTCTTAATGTGGCACCTGGGAACAGACTGAAGGTCTTGAGCATGGATAATACTGCTGAAGAGACTATGTTTTAGTCTTTTCCTTCTTCCTTTCTTCCTTCCTTCCTTCCTTCCTTCCTTCATTCCTTCCTTCCTTTCTTTCTTTCCTTCCTCCTTCCTTCTTTTTCTTTCTTTATTTCTTCTTCTATTTCTCTTTTGAGAGAAAGGTATAGGAGAGAGGGAGAAGTAGACACACTCAGAAAGGAGACTCACATTGTACTGATCCACTATCCATAGAACTCTCCCTGTGCTATCTTCTCAGATGTCAGGACCAGAACCCAGGGTCTCACAAACAAGAATGTGTGTGTTTTAGTAAGGGAACTATCTCCCGGCTACCCCACCTTAGTTTTTCAACACAGACTTCTCTAAGATCACTACCTTCCACTCTGCCTATAGAGAAAACCACTCAAATGAAGATGTGAACTTTCATTTTTAGATGGTTATGTATTTCCCAAACATTAAGAGGCTGACAGCATAAATAAGAAAGAAAACCAAACTAGAAGCATGAAGTTGCGGCATCTATGTCACTACTAAGAAAAATGTGATATGTTTTTTTTTTACCTATCCTCATTTTCCTCCTTTGAGTGTGTTAGACTAGCTAGCCTGAAAGGGCTTTTGGGCTGACATGAGAAAGCAAAGGATGAATTTTTTCAGAGGAATTTGTCAGTGAGCAGTACAAATGACACAAGTCCCAGATTATCAGAGTGTCTTCCAGCAAGGATACTCTGCTGTTTCACTAGGATTTCTCTTGTGACTTGAGATATCTGCCTCCCTTCTGGATGGTAGTTCCTGTTACTAGAAGTTTCCTGCACTCTGCCCCTATAAAGAAACTATTGATGACAACATAGATGTTCCATGTGAAAGAAGTCACAACTCAGATTCCAAGGTCCTTCATTCTGAATTCTAGTATATGAGAAATTCACCTTTCCATGTCTGCCGTTTCTGAAGTTGAAAATAAGAAACCTGCTCTACAACTCATTTTGTAAAGCACTGATAGTAGAGTAGATTTTTAAATGTTTAAATAATGGAGAGAACAGAAAAAGCATGCCTTTTCTTTCTTTCTTCTTTCTTCTTTCTTTCCATTCTCTCTCTCTCTCCTTTCTGTCTTTCTTCCTTTCTTTCTTCCTCCACCAGTGCACTGCTCAGCTTTGGCTTATGGTAGTGTTAGGGACTGAACCTGGGACCTTGGAGTCTCAGGCATGGCAGTCTTTTTGCATAACCATGATGCTATCTCCCCCCACCCCACATATTCTCTTTCAAACCACAGTTTTCAGAACTTGAAAACACAATAAAATTGGTAAAATTTCAAGTGACTCTCAGTTTAGTCTGCTGAGAAGAGAATTTAAATCTGAGATCTCTTTCTGGAATTATGTTGTTTTTTAATTTATTTATTCATTTTCCCTTTTGTTGCCCTTGGTTTTTAAAAAATTGTTGTTATAGTTATTATTGTTGTTGTTATTGATGTTGTTGTTGTTGTTAGATAGAACAGAGAGAAATGGAGAGAGGAGGGGAAGACAGAGAGGGGGAGAGAAAGATAGATACCTGCAGACCTACTTCACCACCTGTGAAGTGACTCCTCTGCAGGTGGGGAGCCGGGGTTTGAACCGGGATCCTTCTGCTGGTCCTTGTACTTCACACCACGTGTACTTAACCTGCTGCACTACTGCTGGACTCCCAAGAATTATGTTTTTGAATGTTTGCTTTGACTTTGTTGTCATCAAACTCCTTCTAGGGTTACTACTGTTATGAATAAGTCTAGTCTTTAGTAATTGGTAGCAATTTACTAGTGGTTCCTCTGTAAAGTAAATTACAATTCACCATCTATTTTCTGCCTCTTGAGTTAAAACAAAAAAATTCAGATGAGTTCTATTCATTCCAGCATAAAACTTACATAAGAGACATGATGCTGACTGGTTTCTGCATGGTGGAGAAAGACACTACTGGGTCACACTGACTCCAATCCTTGTCTCTTACACCAATCAACTTAAGAATGACTATAAATAATCAAGAGTATCTAGTAGAGCTCTTTTTGAATTAAGTATAATTTTTAGTCTAGTGATACCTACAGCTGTGCTCCAAATGACTGCTGCTTCCTCTAGCAAATAAAGAATTGCAGCTAGATCTCTTCATCAGAGTCTCATAGTCAGAATCCATATGAGCCCTGCCTTCACTAGAATGCATCCATTGAATTCTCTGGACACTATTAAAAGATAATAAATAGACTATCTGATGACAACATAGATGTTTCATGTGAAAGGAAGTGACAACTCAGATTCCAATGTCCTTCATTCTCAATTCTAGTATGTGGTGCCAGGGATTACACCTTCAGCCTTTTGCAAGGTTGCTTCAAATTCTGAGAGAAAAATGTATTAGGCTATCTCTATTAATGTGTCTCTTAATGCTGTGATGCTACAGTCTGACTTATTTCTGCCACTTAACCACTTTTAAGAACAGTTCTTCATTGCAAAACAAATGAACTAATAATCCAATAGGTATTAATGCCCGTGAATAAGTAACAGGCAGCCTCTGTCTACTTGGTTATCACAAGGAGTAATTGAGCTAAAGGTAGTATGCAAGTTGTTAAATCCCTTGCTTAATGTATATGGAATTTAAAAAAATATGTCATATATAAAACTGTTAAGAATCTTTGCCATTCTGTCAGAGACACATAATTTTCTCACTTATCCTCCCCAGTCTAGCTTTTAGGAAAGATGTTAACTGGCAGAATATCCTGAAACACACAACTTAGCTGTTCAGCCCCTGAGTAACTAAGTAACGGGCTTTGTTTCACCATATTTGCTCAGCTGATAAGAGCTCATCATCACACTACACTCAAGCTCTTTTCTGTTGATGTGGCTGAGATGTACCTTAGTGACTGCCTATTGTTAAGCAGCATATTCTCATAGAACCATGGAAAAATCTCCTGGGGGCAGAAAGCTTGCTCTCAGCAATGGTATGGTGGATACTGCCTGGGGTTCAGGTCCTGGGCTTCTGGGTAGTGGTGCCACTCTACTTGCCAACATTCTGCTGGATTACACGTGAGAGGAGCATTTCTTTTTTAATTCTTCTACTGTGTGCTACAAGCCTCATTCACTTACTTTTTCTCTTTGTAAAAATAAAAGGTAGAAAAAAATTTTTTATTTATTTTTTATTGAGGATTAATTATTTTTAAAATTTTTATTTATAAAAAGGAAACACTGACAAAACCATAGGATAAGAGGGGTATAATTCCACACAGATCCCACCACCAGAACTCCGAATCCCATCCCCTCCCCTGATAGTTTTCCTATTCTTTAACCCTCTGGGAGTATGGACCCAGGGTCATTATGGGGTGCAAAAGGTAGAAGGTCTGGCTTCTGTAATTGCTTCCCCACTGAACATGGCAAAGGCAGAAATCTTATAAAACCATTCTTCTCTATAGATTTTTAAAACCTTATCCAGTAGTGTTGGGAAATGTTTTCATTATCATTATTTATTGAATAGAGACAACCAGAAATTGAGAGGGATGGGGGAGGTAGGTAAGAGAAAGAGAGACACTTGCAGCCCTGATTCACCACTTGCCAAACTTTCCCCCTGCAGGTAGGAACTGGGGGCTCAAACCCATATCTTTGTGTATTTGTAACATGTGCACTCAACCACATGCGTCACCACCCACCCACAATTTTATAGATTTTTATAGGAATTGACCTCTTGGTCTCCTCATCTATAAAATCAGAAGATTGGACTAGATAAGTCCACAGCTGACAGGGTCAAATATTCTATAATGAAT
Organism: Erinaceus europaeus; assembly: GCF_950295315.1. Taxonomy (NCBI): domain Eukaryota; kingdom Metazoa; phylum Chordata; class Mammalia; order Eulipotyphla; family Erinaceidae; genus Erinaceus; species Erinaceus europaeus. The sequence goes on from NC_080170.1 coordinate 82,410,564, forward strand.
GGATTCCCTTTCTATATTCCCTATTTCTATATTCATTATAGAATACCCCACCCCCTCTCTGTGTCAGGCACTGAATCCACTTAAAATATTGGGGATTGGCAGAGAAAGAAAAACAAAACTGAAAAGAATCCCATGAAGTTTCACAAGCTATCAGGAACCATAAAGCTGAAATTCCCCTCCCCCCTTTTTTCCTTTTTATTCACAGCTTCTAGAACTGTCCAGAGCTATGCTCAAGTTATGTCTAGGCTCCAACTTTTACTCCTGAACTTTAAGCATCAATGGATTGTCCTTTTCTCTGACACCATTTATCTTCACAGAAGAGTCAATATGTGCACATCCCATTTCTCCTGTCTCTGAAAGACTCACAGGCCAGGTGGGAGTGGACACAGATGTCAGCAGCAGCCACACCATGGGCCCTGGGTGACTTTTAGAAAGTCCCCTTCATCGGCTTTTTTGTTCCTGGAGAAGGCATCCAAAAGCCCAGATGTTCATTATGTTGTACACCTAAAACTAATGTTACAAATCAATGATTTCTAACAGAAGAATGTTGATGTTTAATAAGAGTAATGCCTGATTACACTGCTTAGTAAGTCTCAAAACTATTGCTGTTACTCTTTTCCAAAAAAAAATAAATAACATGTTATTAATCCATAGACTTTGAAAGTTTTTTTTTAATTTTATTTATAAAAAGGAAACATTAGCAAAATCATAGGATAAGAGGGGTACAACTTTGCACAGTTCCCACCACCAGACCTCCATATCCCATCCCCTCCCCTGATAGCTTTCCTATTCTTTAACCCTCTGGGAGTATGGACCCAAGGTCAGTGTGGGATGCAGAAAGTGGAAGGTCTGGCTTCTGTAATTGCTTCCCCACTGAACATGGGCGTTGACAGGTCAATCTATATCCCCAACCTGTCTCTCTCTTTCCCTAGTGGGGAAGGGCTCTGGGGAAGTGGAGCTCCAAGGCACACTGGTGGGGTTGTTTGTCCAAGGAAGTTTGGTTGCATCCTGCTAGCATCTGGGAACCTGGTGGCTGAAAAGAGAGTTAACATACAAAGCCAAACAAATTGTTGAACAATCATGGACCTAAGGGCTGGAATAGAGCAGATGAAGTGTTGGGGGGGGGTCCTCCATTTTGTAGATAGCTAGCAGGTATATTTTAGTTATATTTCAAAGGGCCTGTAGCTATAATAGTGTTTTTATTTTGTTTTGGTTTTTGCCTGAGCCTAAAATCTGATATGCAGGTGGATCCAAGTTATTATCTGGGGAAATGATGTTATGGATGGGAAAAGGACCAGAAAGCTGGGTTAGGGAAGAGAGTAGCTCCCTAATATGGGAAAGGAGTATAAATATTATTGACTGTAAACTCCATCAATTTGATGTGATCTGGAGCCCATAATTAGCTTAGGAGCCTCTGTGACCTCTGCATCCCTCTAGATCTGAGCTCACATTCTGTGGTCAAGAGTAGGAACATTCTATGCTGCCCCAGTATCGACCCATCTTCCTCAGGTGTAGCATAGAATATGTTGTCCAGCCTCCCTTCAGAGGATGGAACATTCTCTACCATTGTTGATCCAAGTTGAGGGAAAGGTCCTATGGGAGCCCACAAAGGGGCCTATTTTGTTGTTCCTGATAGAAATGACCAGCAACAATGGAGAGAGGGATTTATTCCTGTTCTAGGCCCATTGTAGACTTTGAAACTTAAGCGTGAGGGTTTTTTTTTTTTTTTTTAATAAAAATATATCATTTGAAAAGGTCTAGATTCTATCTGGAGAGTTAAAGTCTAGTTCTTTTAAAAAATTTTTTTTTCTATTATTTAGTTTCCCTTTTGATGCCCTTGTTGTTTTATTGTTATAGTTATTGTTGTTATTGATGTCATCATTGTTGGATAAGACAGAGAGAAATGGAGAGAGGAGGGGAAGACAAAGAGGGGGAGAGAAACACCTGCAGACCTGCTTTATCACTTGTGAAATGACTCCCCTGCAGGTGGGGAGCTGGGGGCTCGAAACGGGATTCTTACCGGGGTCCTTGTGCTTTGCGCCACCTGTGCTTAACCCACTGTGTTACCGCCCGACTTCCCTGAAGTCTATTTCTTCAGACTCTTGGCTAAGTTCCATGGACCCTCTGCATTATATCTGTAAAGCAGGGATTTCAAAATCCACTTCTCAGCACTATTGTGGGGATTTCGTTGATGTAGGTAGAGCACCTAGGGCATGACATGGCACCTATACTCAATACAAATTCAGTTCCTTTTCCCTAAATTGTTTCTTTAAACTGTCTCAAAGGATAGATAAAGTCAGCTATCCAAGAAGTTTTCACTTAAAAAACACTTTTATTTTATTTTTATTTTTTGCCTCCAGGGTTATTGCTGGGGCTCAGTGCCTGCACCATGAATCCACTGCTTATGGAGGCCATTCCCCCCCCCCCCTTTTGTTTCCCTTGTCGTAGCCTTGTTGCGGTTATTATTGTTGTTGTTGTTGATGTCATTCGTTGTTGTTTTAGGACAGAGAGAAATGGAGAGAGGAGGGGAAGACAGAGAGAGGGAGAGAAAGATAGACATCTGCAGACCTGCTTCATAGCCTGTGAAGCGACTCCCCTGCAGGTGGGGAGCCATGGGCTTGAACCGGGATCCTCACACCAGTCCCTGTGCTTTGTGCCATGTGCGCTTAACCGGCTGCACTACCACCTGACTCCCACATTTATTTTATTTTAATGAGACAGTTACAGAGAAAAAGACCAGAGCACTGCTCAGCTCTGTCTTATGGTGGTGCTGGGGATTGAACCTGGTATCTCAGAGCCTCAGGCATGAAAGCCTTTAGTATAACCATTATCCTATCTCCTCAGCCCTTATATGTTTACTTAAAAAAATTACAAACACAATACCTGCTTATAGAAGTAGAAAATTAAAAACCCAGTTTCCCTTAAGATTAAAAGTTTCACATACGAATCTCTTATTGTTGTGTGTATGTGTATATGACATCTTCACAAACTAAAGTAAATTCCTATAACCATCTTCAAGTGGATTTATACATTTTACATATTTTATTTTGTTTCTCCCCTAGGCATGTCAACATACATACTACCTCTTGCTGTGTAGCAGTCACCTCTAAGCCTTAATCACAAACAGTCATTTAGCTCATGAATGTGGGGCTTGACTGAGCTTAGCTAGGTTGTTCTCACTCAAGGTTTCTTGTGCTGTTACGCTCAGACAGTGACCAAGGTTAGAGTCATCTTGAAGGCTTCCTCATTCACTCATGGCCTAGTCTGGGGAGACTCAAGTTCCTGAAGAATGAAACAGTTGGGTCTCTGAGCCTTTCTCTTCCTTTCTCAATATTCTGTTCATTTTGTTGCTGTATGATGCTTTCCTACATTTACTTATTTCACAATTATCCTTTCTATCATTGATGAACATTTGGATAGCTTCTAGCTTGGGGAAAGTATGAATAGTGGCAGCATTAACATTATTGAATAGATGTTTCTGTACACCTTTGGTCATATAATTAGGACCAAAATTATTCATATATTAAGTGTGTATTCAACTGTAGTAAATAAGTGACGGTACAGTTCATATATGCACTAGTAATGTATGAGTTCTAGTTGTTTCTCATTCTTCCCAATTTTCAACATTGTATTTTTTTCTCTTCATTTTAGTCATTTGGGTGTATATGAACATAGCAATATATTGTGGTTTTCATTTTTGCTTCACTGATGAATAATGACATGGAGTATCTTTTTGTGCTTAAAATAAAATTATTTTATGCAGGACCAGGGTTGAACTCAGGGCCTAGTGCTTGCTTGACTCTACAAAGTGGCCTTCCTGATCCAGTTATCTATTGATTGATTTTTTTTTCTTCACTAAGATTTCACTGCTCTAGACTGACTTCTCAGATAAATAGAAATAGAGGGAGACAGGGAAAGATATCACAGCACTTTCTCCAGCATGGTAAGGGCCAGACTCAAACTAAGGCTATGTATGTCAGAGCAGGTATGCTCCTGAGTGAACTATTTCACTAGCTCTCTAATCTTTACTTTTGAAAAAGAGAAAAAAAAAGGTGAGAGAGAAAGAGAGAAAAGATAGACATCACAGTTCTACTCCACCACCTATAGAGCTATCTTTGTGCTGTCCATAAAACTTAAAATGTGCCAGGGATCAAAATCAGGGCCTCAAGCAAGGTAAACCATGTGCTCTATCCACTGAGCCATTCCCAGTCCCCTTTTTCTTGTTTTTATTAGGCTATATACATGTACTTTCTGTACTTTAAAAATTAACCTCTATAATATATTTTAAATTTAATTTTTTATTTACTAATTTTGCACAGGTGTCTCACATATGTGTAATTCCACTGCTTGTGACAGAATTTTTTCCTTTTAATTTCAGAGAGAGAGAGAGGGGAGGAGAGGAGAGGAGAGGAGAGAGGAAAGGAGAGGAGAGGAGAGGAGAGGAGAGGAGAGGAGAGGAGAGGAGAGGAGAGGAGAGGAGAGGAGAAGAGAGACACTATAGCACCACACAACAGTTCATGGAACTTCTCCTGGTGCCATGTATTGTGTTCCTATGTGGTTCTGGGTGATCAAACTTAAATCCTCAGGCATAGTGAAGTGTGCACTCTAATGGGTCAGTTCTCTCCTGACTTATTTACTTGTGAGAAAGACAGAGAAAGAAAGATCAAAACATCGCTCTTTATGTATGACATTCCATTTGCTTTTATCCTTTTATTTATGTGCTGGTGCTTGAACCCAGTGCTTCATGTAGGCAAGGCTTGTGCTCTACTACTGAGTCACCTGCTCAATCCCCATATCTTCATATCTTTGAATATAGCATCACATATATGTATAACACATTGTATTTGTTCAGTCAACAGAAAAATTTTAACATGACATTTGCTATCCTCTAGTAACCCCAAACCAGTGTACCACATATGGAATAGAAAATGTTTGGGTGATTTCTTTCTTTTTTTTTTTGACTCCAGGATTATCACTGGGGCTCAGTGCCAGCAATACAAATCCACGGCTCCTGGGGCCTTTTTTTTTTTTTTTTCATTTTATTGGATAGGACAGAGAGAAGTTGTGAGGAGAGGGGAAAGCAGAGCAGAGGAGAGAAAGACACCTGTAGACCTGTTTCATCGCTTGTGAAATGACCCACCTGTGGGTGGGAAACTGGGGGCTCAACCAGGATCCTTGAGCGGGGACATCCTTGTGTTTTGTACTAGGTGCTCTTAACATGATGCCCTTGAGCTATTATTTTTCTGATGAGTAGTCAAATTTGCTCAAAGGAAAGGACAGTATATGCTTTTATCTCATGAATACTTACTACATATCTACTTCTGTCAAACTCTATGCTTGATACCTCTGTTATATAAACCAGTTATGATTCTATAAAATCTGACCAGAAAATAATCTCAAAGAGCTTGAGATCTAGAGAGAGAACCAAATGAGCTATAAGCACCCACTTCCCTCTGTAGTAAGTGAAGGTCTCTAGGCCTGATTACTTTGAAAAGTTCTCTTTGCCGGAAGATTCTTCATTCCCTTGTTTAAATAGGCTTTTGTAGCTCTTATATAGTGTGCAGAATAGCTGGGTCTCAGATGCGTATACCAAGCACTATGCCAATCCACTGTGGAAAGCACTACATGAGTGGTTGAAACAACTACATGACCTACAGAAGATTAATAGAACATGTCACTTCCTGTTTCTGAGAGAGGAGGGGTTCATAGAGAAGCTGACTTTTGTTTATAACTTAAAAAGACAGAACAAACATAGGCAAAAAGTGAGTCAAAAGTCCCAGGGCTGGAAGATACAGGAAAGTTGAAGGACAGGCCACCCTAGCCTGTTCAGAATAGGCCTCCCCAGACATGTGAACCTGCATATAAATTAGTCTGAGTTGAGGTTAACTGAGGCCCTGCAGGTTCATGAGAAATTCATACCATTCTTTTACATAGAAGACTGAGTTGGGGTTTTACTTAGAATTAGGATTCTCGGGAAAAAAACAACAACTTTCTATTAGAGAAACCTAACTTACATGTCAGGGCAAGCATCTAATTGCAGAGCATTTGATCTTTATCATTTGAATGACCTGCTCTTTAAGTAATTCCCCTTTCTCTCTTTTTGAAGCCAAAATCCCCATTCCATTCCTTAGGTCAGAGTATACACCCTTGTTTTGTTCCATTGGCTTTAGAATTCGCATCTATAGGATGCTCCACATGGACATAATCAAATTCTTCTATTAACTTTCCTAATGTTAAATCAATTGCTCAGCTATCTAGACAAGATTTCAAGGGAGTAAAAGGGAATTTCCTTAAGTCATTACTGAGGCATGCCAGGAGAGGAAAACTGGTGGCTAATACTGACCAGCCATAGCATCTGGACTCTTATTAGAAGACAGTGGCAAGTGAGCAGGGCAGTGGTGTTCTGGAAGCAGTGTATAGAAGCTTATACTCAGGAGTCAGGTGGTAGTGCAGCGGGTTAAGTGCTTGTGGTGCAAAGTGCAAGGACCAGCATAAGGATCCCAATTCAAGCCCCCGGATCCCCACCTGCAGAGGAGTCGCTTCGCAGGCAGTTTCTATCTTTCTCTCCCCCCTCTGTCTTCCCCTCCTCTCTCCATCCCTCTCTATCCTATCTAACAACGATGACATCAACAACAACGATAATAACGACTACAACAATGAAAAACAACAAGGGCAACAAAAAAGGGAAAATAAATAAATATTAAAATTTTTTTTAAAAAAGCTTCTACTCAATGCATACCACAGAATCTAACAGAGAGTGTAGTGGTTCCATAAATCTTCATGTTCTGAAGGGCTTGAGTAGAGAAAAAAAGAGCCAGGAGTACAGGTCAGACCATAGAAATCATCAGTGATATGATATTACCAAGAACCAGAACTCATGAAAGTGAAAGAAACTGGGAAGCAGGAACCTGTCAGTAACTTGGGGGGAACAATTTGCATGGGAAGGAAATCGATACATGCTAGTGGTTCTGTGTCTTTTCCCCTTTACATTCTTTTTTTTAAAAATACATATCCCTTTAAATAAAATTTTTTCCTTTTATGATCTTACTGGGGAGCTAATGGTCCCCTTTACATTCTTGCCAACCTGGTTTCCTAAAGACTTTTCCATAAACCTTAATGACCTAAGAAGTGTGAGCAATTTCTCAGTGGTTTCACTTCTAATTATCATTGAATTCAGACACTGACACTCCCAGTCAGAAATTTCCCTGGAGATCATGGGGCTTTATTTGACTTTTGGCTCACTTCTCTGACACCATCCTTCCTGAGAGTCCTCTTTTGCACAGCACATAGTTTCCAAGTGCCAGTTGCCAAGTAGGGACTATTAAAGGCCTGGAATTGCAGAATTGCCTTCTACCCCTCAGTCTTCAGCTCTAGCTCCCACTCATCCCACAGAGCTGGTAAGCATATTCCTTGTGTAAGCTCTCTGTTACACTCCACGCCCATCTCTACACACACACACACATTAACCTGTCCCCTTCAGGATACTTGGGACCATGCCCTCAGTTCCCATTTCCCTTGCTATACACCCTCTCAAAGCTCTGGAGGATTGGGTATGCTCCCGTTTACTGCCATGGCTACGGAAGAAGGGCAAACGCTAGAAGAAAGAACTGCCATGGCCCCAGAACCTCATATGATGCCACATCCTTAGCATTTCACTGGTAATGGTCAGATCTTTCTTAAATTCAGTTGTCAGACATTTTATCTGGGCCTATTAACCCTTGGGATTTTTGAGACATCTAGTTCTACTTTCCAGTTTCTTTTTGCCTCTGCTCATTATTCAAGCCAGAACACTTTCTGTTTTACTCTTGGGTGTTTAAGGAAAGAGGCTATTTCTGTCTGGTTTCTTCAGGCTCTATCAAGGGGCTTAGTCTAATGCCTTGCCCTTCCCACCCAAGAAGAGCTTGACCTTCTCTCTTGCTCTTCCCTGAAGAACCTGAGAGGAAGCATTAACTGCTTCTACCAGTCTTCCTTTCTCCATTTTGGTTCTTCTCTTTTCCCTGAATTTTATTTCTTGTAAACTGATTCCTCAGTTATTCACCACTTATATTCTATTTCTCTTCACTACTAACCCCTTCCATATCTCTGAATTACTTTAACATCTTCATCATAAACATATTTCTAAAAGACCCTTGGGTTTACTTTAACCTAGTATACCCCACTTTAATACAACTAAACATATATGGGTGCATATATGCATATGTATGCACAATGTACACCTATACATATGCATATTTATATATGTATATGTGTTTGATAAGAGTTTCACTTTGTGTATTTGCATGGGCATAAGATTTTGGCTCCTCAGGGCTAGTTAGAGAAATTCCTCTGCTTGGCCACTTTTTTCTTCTTTCTCTTTAAACAGAGCATTTCTCAGCTCTGATATATGTTGGTGCCAGGGATTGAATGTGGAACCTCTGGTATCTCTGATATGAAATTCTGTTGCATACACTGCTGTGCTGTTTCCCTTGCCTTGTCTGAGTACTTTAGTATCTAAGACATCAGAGTTGCCTGAGACACTCTAGGACCCAGCAAGGAGTCATGGAGTCATCTAGCCTTCTTTCCTCAGAGGTTAGAGTTATTGGTCTGCCTCTCTGCTTTTGCTGTGTCTGACATCTACTTCTTGGTTTGCTGAGATGCTGTTGTAATTATTTATTCAGAGGAATTATTCTCAACCCTAACTACATATTGAACTCGACTAGGAAGTTTTTTTAAAAACAGTCTAGTGCCACAGATAAGACAGCCATCAGAGTTGACAGTCATTGAAGCTGGATGACTAGTGCATGGAGAGTCTTTCCAATTTTGTACATGTTTGAAATGCTCCCCAGTAATAATAATAATAATAATAATAATAATAATAATAGCTTAAAAGCAAATGAAGGGCATGAGCTAGCTCACCTGGGAAGGTACCTGCTCTTGCTTTGAGAAGCTCTGGGGATATGGTCTCTCTATCTCTGTGTCTCTTTCTCTCTGTGTATGAAAAGGTCTTCCCACAGTGGTAAAGCCACAGTGATGACAAAAGTAAATAAAGACGTTCATAAATAAATGTTTAGGTAAATAAAGTATGTATAGTTTAATAGTAAATATAAATACATTTATAATGAGACATCTTAATACATACTATTTTTTTAAATGAAACTTACAACAGACCAGTTAAAACCAAATTGTTAAGTGGGTTGCCATCATAGTAGGGCCTGGCACACTTTAGGCATATCATAAAAGTTTGCTCAATGAATGAATGAAATTTCTGGTACATTGGTTTATCTCCAACTCTCATTTCTCTGCACTCCATAGATAAGAAACATGGCAGAGGGTAGCTTCTAAACTGGACATTGGGTTGGGAGTCAGAAGGTTGTATAGATATATTTTCTTATCAGCATAAGTTTCATTAACATACAATAGAATATGGCTCACCCATAAAAGGGAGGAAATTCTGACACATGCTCCAACCGCAAAAAGCCTTGAAAACATTATGCTTAGCACATAAGCCAGATACACACTGGATGACCATATGATATAGTTAGGATTATAGAACTCATGAAGAGAGAGAGTAGCATGGTGTAGCTAGGGACTAGGTGGAGAGACTATGGAGTTTCAGTTTGAGAGGATAAAAAAGTTCTGGAGATGCATAGTGGTGATGGTTGCACAATATTGGAGCTTTTCTTATTACTACTTGAGTTTTACACTTGATCATAACTAAAAGGATTTTTTCCCACTTTATTGAGGTGGGGAGGGCTAATGATTTACTGTATAGTTGTTGACATTTAAGTACAACCTTTCATCTCCCTATGATAGTTGTCTCCTCCAACCTAGGTCCTTTCTCACCATCATACCCCTGAACTCAAAAGCTTTCCCACCCCAGCCCTTGCCCTCCTTCCCCAAAGTCCTTTGCTTTGGTAGAATATACCACACTCAGTCCAAGTTTCTCTTCTGTGCTTGCTTCTTAAGTTCCATCTACAAGTGAAATCGTTTAATATTCATGGAAAGGGTTTTCTGAAAAGAGTTAAAGAAAACCAGTAAGTATAGACGAATCCAGAGGCAACTGGTTGCAGAGAAAATAGTAAAGATATGTGTTTCCACATCTACCCTTGAGGGCTCTGCTTTACACCTGGGGGCACTTCAATTTGTTTCTTGCCTTCTGGTTTCCAGATGGAGTTCTTCAGTGAGGAGCACTAACAGGAGAAATGAGGAGCTTGGAAGACAAGGAGGAAGAATTTGTTTCCCCACAGGGCTACTTCCCCACAGAATAGCTGCCAGCAGGCAGACTTTGTCATTTGACTGAAGGTCTCACAGCCCTCCAGCTCAGGCTCCAGATTCTGGCCCTACTTCCTCTTTAAATCTAGGACCTTGGAAGTTTCTCCTGCTTCTGCTGTCAGGACACTGCATTAGGCCTCATGGTTTCCCCCCTCCTAACACTTTTGTTAGTATTTTTTTTTTATATTCTCTTTAGATCACTCACTTTGAACACATGTTTTTTTCTTGCTGGGCTGTGGTTAGTACAGGTTATTTATAAAATTCAACATGTAGGAAATGCTGAGTCAAAGAAAATCCACTTGTTAGTGGTCCAGGAGGTGGCAGAGTGGCTATGACATTTTTATGTCACACTGGACTCTCAAGCATGAGGTCCTGAGTTGGATCCCCGGCAGCACATGTACCAGAGTGATGTCTGGGTCTTTCTCTCCTCCTGTCTCTCTCATGAATAAATAAATAAATAATAAATAAATAAATAGAAAATCCACTTCTATTCTCCCCCAAAGATCTCACTGGCCATCCCACCACCCCAAATCTTCCAGATATCCAGAGAAGGCAACAGTTAGGAACAGTGAAGGAGCCCATCTTCCTCCTTACCTTCCATCCCCTCTCTTACCCATGCACTCCTTTTCATTTAATTCTGTTTTGTTTGCTGTTTTAATGTAGAGAATTCAGTGATGTTTTCTCCAGTTTCATAGACCATAAACTACGTTTTTGTACAAAGCAGAGTTTTATTCAATTGTTTCAATGAGACAGCTCACCTACATAGCACACCTGTTTTGTCGTGCATTCCACCCAGGTTCACGCCCGGCCCCCACTATCCTGTAGAAAACTTCAGTGATATATTGGTGTCTTTCCCTCTGTCATTCTGTCTCTTTCTTTTCTTTTTTTTTTAATGTTTATTTATTCCCTTTTGTTGCCCTTGTTGTTTTATTGTTGTAGTTATTGTTGTTGTTGCTATTGATGTTGTCATTGTTGAATAGGACAGAGAGAAATTGAGAGAGGAGGGGAAGACAGAGAGGGGAAGAGAAAGATAGACACCTGAAGACCTTATTCACTGCTTGTGAAGCAACTCCCCTGCAGGTGGGGAGCCGGGGGCTTGAACCAAGATCCTTAACGCCGGTCCTTGCGGTTAACCTGCTGCGCTGACCGCCCGACTCCCACTCTGTCTCTTTCTAGTTGAAAAAAAAAAATCAGCTTGGAGTAATGGCATGGTGAAATCTCAGTGGTGAAGAAAAGTAAATAAAAAACTGAATTAAATGACTCAAATACTCCACAGAGGTTTTGTTTTGTTTTTAATACTTTATTTGTACATGCTTCCACATTTTATTTATTTTTAACCAGAAAGCTGCTCAATTCTGGTTTATGGTGGAATGGGGGGCTTGAACCTGAGACCTCAAGCATCAGGCATGACAGTCTTTTAGCATAACAATTATGCTATTCCCCCCCTCCCACACACACACACATGCTTCTACTGACTCCTAGGTACAATTTCCTAAGGATATAAGACAATTGTAGTTAAATATGAATAAGAAACTTGAAATGCTCTCTATGTCAGTCTCTTCAAATTGACAGTGGAGATAAAGTTCTATAAAGTGAGCTACCTCTGCCCTGTAAAGTGGCAGAATGATAGGTAACATAACCAAGAGTTTTGTCTTCATAGTAGTAGTGGCTTAGAATAAGTTGAACATCCCACCTCGAAAATCCAGGGAGATGTGACCTGCTCAAACTTACACTAAGTACAGGTTATGCTCAGGTCATGATAAACAGTCATGCTTGACTGCAACTTCACTGACTCAGGTAAGCAGACCATCTTGTTACTGCAAGACAAGAAAAATAAGAGGGTATGTTCTCAGCATGGACTCTCAGTGGGTCGGGAGGGAGGGGTAGGAGTTATGTGCTCTTGAGTTTCCACAATGTCAGGTAAAAGAAGAACAACTACAGAATGGCTTCACTCACATGCGGAATATAGACAGTTGAGCATTTGAATGTAAAAAAACCCCAAAAAACGTCAACCTACTTCCAAGACTATGGGAGAACTATAGTGGTTATCTATGGGGGGGTGGGGGTGAGGACACAGATCTTTGGTGATGGCAGTGGTGGGAAATAAATGAATAAATATTAATGAAATGAAGGAAATATGAAAAAAAAAGAAGTTTGCCATCATCAACAATGGAGACTAAGGAGAAAGAAATGTGCAGTGAGACTCTTTGTTTTAATGAAATCTTATATAAAAACAAAAGACATATAAACTGAATATATATATATATATATATATGTATTAGATTAAATGAAATTTCTTGCATTGAGGTTTGGATGAGGAATCAAAACCTGTTCTTTTTTATTTTTTTAAATTTTTTAAAATTATCTTTATTTATCAGATAGAGACAACCAGAAATTGAGACGAGGGGGGAGAGAGAGAGAGAGACCTGCAGCCCTGCTTCACCACTTGTGAAGCTTTCCCCCTGCAGGTGGGGACCAGGGTCTTGAACCTGGTTCTTTGCACATTGTAATGTGTTTGCTTAACCATGTGCACCACCACCTGCCCCCCTTGTTATTATTATTTTCTAACATCCCAGTCCAAGATACCCATTGCAGGAAGTTCAAGAAAAACCTGGTCTTGGTTATCTTTGCTTTGAACAAACTAATCAATTTGTGAGGTTACACCTCCACAAGCATCACACTTATGGTCAGGATTGGCCCTTGTGAGTATTTCTGAGGTAGGTAGGTAGGTAGGTAGGGTGGATACTAGGGGCTTACTTGTCATTGATGGGCAAAGGGGCAGTGCAGAACTTCCCAACAATGGTTGTCCATTCTTTTCTCCAAACCCTGGAAGACTTCAACTTGAATTTCACTTGGTTTATCTGACACTGAGGGTTGCTGTGAGCTATGATTCCTTTGCCTTGGAGTTGCTGTTTAGGTCTGCAAGGGAAAGGGAATGGAAGTTATCAAGTCACTCCATGGAATTTTGCATTCTCTAGACTCCAATCTGCTGGTAGTCTCCTTAAGTATCATACATGAAAGAGTAAGTTCCTTGAACATGAAGCCCATAGTCTTTTGTATCACCTCCACCAGACTGTGTACCCATCCATCTACAACTATAAACAATTCAGAAAATATCTGCTGATTTCAAAAGTGAGTTAGTGCACACTATAGCAAAATGGTAGCTTCTGGGTTTTCACATCTGGAAAAAGCCCCTTATTCTTAGACTTTCAGTTAGAAAAGCTTTTAATTTTCAAAGACATTTTTAGGGGGCCAGGTGGTAGCACATCAGGTTACATAGCGTGAAGCTCAAGGACCAGTCTAAGGATCCCAGTTCGAGCCCCCACTCCCCACAGGTGATGGGGGTGGGTTGTCACTTCACAAGTGCTGAAGCCGGTTGTCTGCAGGTGTCTTTCTCTCCCTCTCTCTGTTTTCCCCTCCTCTTGCAATTTCTCTTTGTCCTATCCAGCAACAACAGCAATAATAATAATAATAACAAGGGCGACAACAAGGACAACAAAATGGGGGGAAATGGCTTCCAGGAGCAGTGGATTCACAGTGCAGGCACTGAGCCTGTGATAACCCTGTAGGCAAAAAAGGATATTTTTATTATATTTATTAATTGGACAGAGACAGCCAGAAATTGAGAGGGAAGGGGGACATAGAGAGGAAGATACCTGCAGCCCTGTTTCACCACTTGCAAAGCTTTCCTCCTGCAGGTGGGGACTAGGGGCTTGAACCGGGGTCCTTGCACACTGTAACATGCTCACCTGGCCCCCAGCTTTTCATTTTCAGATTCAACTACCTGGAAGGGCATTTGGGTCAAAGAACTTTCTGTAAGGACTACTTGATTGTAGAGTAGGTATTAATGTGCAGATGAGCAAAAACAAATACACAAATAGCAACAACAAAAAGTCCAGAAGTCATACGAGCTAGAGGGTGGACAACCAGGCTTTGTCTCTCCTCTGCTGTGTGTCTTTGGAGTCACACACTGGGTGATCTAAAGCCTGGCTGCCTCATGTGCTAGCTCTGAGCTAGATCCACAGGATGGGGGCTTGTGGGGGTGAGGGTGAGGGTGGGGGGTGGGCATAGATTGCAACTACAAGATTCAAGTAAAAACAGACTCTACCCTTTTAGACTTGTACCACAGAATCCCCACCAGTTTATAAGTCTGGGGTGATGCTTTGGACTCTGAGGTAAAGATATAGGGGAGCAACTAACCTAGATAGGTTATTTCAATAAGGGCTGTGTAACCCCAGAAAAAGGCAAGACTTAAGTGTGGATGAAACAGCTCTGCAATAAAGTCAAGTCTAGGAAGTCAGAAGTTATCTGCTGGGACAGAGCCAGACCCACCTCACCCTGGGGGCATTCCATGGGAACTGGAAAAGAGCCCAGCAGGGCGCCATAGTCCTGTTGCATGCTAGGGACACTTTGTCTTCTATGCCCTAGTCTGGGCTGCCAGCCCTTTCCAATCTTCTCTGGCCTGGGGAATAGTGGGCACTGTAAGGGAGACAGACTCATGTTTCTGCTCTGTCCTCCCCTCCTCACATAGATGATGTTAGGGATTGTCCAAGGGAACTAATTTGGTTTCTCTTTCCTTTCTGACCTCTGCAAAGGAATGAAAGGTCATTCTTCTGGACTTTTTTAGCCCAGGGTTAGTCATGCTGTTGGTTGTTTCCTTTTGAGAAAGAGTCTTTGTGGAAAAGGATCTTTAAGGATCTTTGTGAAGTTTATTTAAAAGCATTATTTCAGAAGTGTCCTAAAAGACCTCAGAGGAAACATTAGGAAGCCTGTTCCCTTAGAGAAGCTGGTTGGATGGAGGAGCTTGTAAACCAGCAGAGCATGACTCACACTGTGAGTGGAGGACTTAGGGACTTGGTTAAGGTAAATTTTCTAATTAGAAGGAATACTTGGGGGAGTTGGGTGGTAACGCAGTGGGTTAAGAGCATGTGGCACAAAGCGCAAGGACCGGCGTAATGATCCTGGTTCGAGCCCCTGGCTCCCCACCTGCAAGGGAGTCGCTTCACAGGCGGTGAAGCAGGTCTGCAGGTGTCTATCTTTCTCTCCCCTTCTCTGTCTTCCCCTACTCTCTCCATTTCTCTCTGTCCTATCCAACAACGACATCAGTAACAACAACAATAAGAACTATAACAATAAAACTAGGGCAACAAAAGGAAATAAATAATTTTTTTTTAAAAAAAAAAGAAGGAAAACTTGGGGGCTCACAATGCTATAAAAGGTAGGAGGAAGACCACACATAAACTCCCCTCCTGCTACCTCTCTCTCTGCTCTTTCATCTTCATCATCATTATTATTCAATTTAAATTCCACAAATAATCATGTCCTGATAATCTTCTTCAAAAAAGTAATGCAAATGCTTTGGGGGAGATGTTAGAAGGAATATGGGTTCTCATTCCGGTCACTCAGGGAACTGTTGAAGTTATGCTCAGAGATTCTGCCGCCACTGGTCTGCATGGCATTTGTCCTCCCTGGGTTTCAGAGTTGTCCATTTGATTCAAACAAATATGTTGTGTTGTATTGTGTGTCATTGCCTTGATTTCTGCTTCATCCTAGAGAGGATATGAAAAACCCTTCTACAAATAGCATAAGGGTCAGCAAAATAGCTCATTTGAATAGTGTGCTGCTTTGTCATATGCATGACCCAGGTTTGAGCCTGGACCCACTGCATTGAAAGGAACTTTGGTACTCTAGCCAGTTTCTCTCTCTCTCTCTCTCTCTTTTAAAAAATAATGAAAGAAATAGGGGTAACATGACCTTGAGGTGATCTAATGAAAATTATACAGCTATAATTTGCAGAGCTCACAAGGGAACCAGAAGGCCTGTATTATGCTGATTATTGTAGCTCTCTGTGTGTGGCCTTGATAAGCAGGAGTCCCTTCTGGTGGTAGGTTGTTGGGGAGCTCAGAAGAATTGTAGTAGTCCCAGAAGAAAGTTGTATTCTCTGGTAATGTTCAACCCTGCAACCTGAGATATATTCCCAAATCCCAATCAGACCTGGGTTCTCACCTATTCAAAATTCCCAGTGGAGAGTCAGATGATGGCACATCACCACGGTCTAACCCCTGTTTTCCACTCCTGGAGTCTTATTTCAGTCTTGTCTCTAACATTATTTCCTTACACTTGCCCAAGTAAGTGCAAGGGCATAGCACTCACCATCATTGACAATTGTCCATGTATCTGTGTGCTCACTGATTGTTTCCTTTATTTATTTATGTCCCTTCCATTCCCTGCAAATCATACTTCTCAGATGTCTCTGTTAGCTGGTTCCATCAAGGTCTGCCTCAATGAAGGCACATAAAAGAGGCAGAGTGCACTGAGTGAAGACTCCAGAAGGAACTGTTTCCTTCCTCCTTCCAGCTTCTGTGGAGCAGCCTTCTCTGTGAACGCACCTCTGCTCTGCCAGGACAGCTGGCCCTGTCAGTTTAGTCCCAGAGTGGTGGGAGAGGTCCTTGCTGATACCTGGTATCTGTTTTGCCTCCCCTTCCTCCTTTTGACTTTACACTAGTTTATAACTAGTTGCCTATGCTTAATTCCTTTTATTGGACCAGCTGACTTGAGCTGTTTGCCCCATCGGACCCTGAGTAGGATTTGACTTCTCTGATGAGGTTATCTCCTGCAGGTTTATGAGGAACTAGTAGTCAAATTCTTTAAAATAATAATAATAATAATGTGTCACTGCTTTTGAGTTCCTGTCCCTGGCACACTGTGGTTATCTGCCTTCTCATCTCATCCTCCAGCTGCAGACCCAAGTGTGACCCAGCAAAGGAAGGAAATGCTTAGTCCAGTCCCAGGAACCCCCCCATCACCAACCCAGCCATCCTGCTGGCCCTCCTTTGCATTCAGTGGCTGGGATTCTGCTCTAGTAACTCAAGTAGTACTGCCCCACCCATCCACCAAGCTCCCTCCAAGGAGCAGTGCTTCCTGGCTCTGATCAGCCAAGCAGAAGCTCTCCTCCCTACTGACATCAACGATGCTCCCTGCCTGGACTCTTAAGCACAACTTCCTATCAGAGACCTAATTGATATGTTCTCACTACCTGCTGGGACCCCTGCTGCCACCGGCTGCCTGCCCTCTCTGCTACTATCTGGACACACTGTGCTTAAACCCTGTGCTGTTTCAGCCATCAAGTTACAGTTGCTACCATGATGCCAACTTGACTTCCCTAGGCAGACAACCTCACCAGTGTGCCCTGGAGCCCAATCTCTCCAGAGCTCTACCCAGGGAAAGATAGAAACAGGCTGGGGGTATGGAACAATCTGTCAATGCCCATGTCCAGGAGAGAAGCAGTTACAGAAACCAGACTTTCCACCTTCTGCTCCCCATAAAGATCTTTGGTCCATACTCCCAGAGGGATAAAGTATAGGGAATCTTCCAATAGAGGGAAGGGGATATGGAACTTTGGTGGTAGGAATTGTATGGAATTGTACCCCTCTTATCCAACAATCTTGTCAATCCTTATTAAATCACTAATAATAATAATAAAGCAGTGTTGCTCCACTTGTCCAGCATGTGTGTCAATGGGTACATCCATGACCCTCAACCCCAGCCTAGTGAGCCTAGCCTAGCCATGTGGTTGCAGCGTGCTGGAGTGTGTATGTGTGTGTGTAAAATTGAAAACCAAGTCACTTCTAAGGAGATGGGAGAGCCACATGGGACATGTACGTACATGGTGATCTTGACTGAGGAAGTGGCATTGCTGCTAAGGAAGGTGACATCTACAGTGGTGTCTTTGTTTCTTGGCTGAAGCAAGTAGAACTCCACGAGGCTGTGATGCACTAGGGAATCAAAGCAGAGTGGATGACCGCGTGAGTAGATACCATGTGCAAAAAGTTACCAAGAGCAGCAGGAAGGTGATTAGAAATCTCAGTTCTACATCTAACCCGTCATTTCAGCTTTTCAGCTTCCTCATTGGGGAAAATAAAAATAGACTTCCCACACCCAGCACCAACATATGCCATAGATGAGAAGCTTATGATGACAGAATATCATGCTCCCCCCTATGCTGACATCCTAGTGGTGTGATTTTTTTTCCCTGCTAGGACTTGACACCTATATTATTCTACCATTCCCAGGGAGTTTTTTATTCCCCAGATAGAGGCTGAGAGACAGAGAGAGACATAGAGAGAGGAGAGACCACAACACTTTTTTTTCCCATTGCACATGAAGCTTCTTCCCCCTGTATAATCATGCAGTAATTCTCAGGGGCTTGACCCCAGGTCCTCACACATGGTAAAGTGTGTGTGTGTATGTGTTCATGTGTGTGCTTGAGTCATCTCCCAGGTTTCCTAGTGATGTGATTTTCAAAGAACAAAAAGGATCTTTGTTATACTAAGGAGTTAACTCAAAATACAGCAACATCTTACTCCATCACCATTCACCCTATGCCAGGGAGCTGTGTATGTAAGATAGCATCACTCTCATATCTGTGGTAACTGGGTTTGACCCTACTGGTAAGAACACATATAGGGGTTCTCAAAGTAGGTGTCACAGAAACTGGGTGAACAGCATGGCCCACAATGAGACCCTGAGATTGGCTGTCCCTCCAGCAAGAAAGGTTAAGAGGTTAAGTTGCCCTGACACCATCCTTTTCTTACTAAGGTATACACCCATCTGGTGGTATCATGCAGAAGCATTGGTCTTGGAGTATTTTTATAGACTGTTTTAGTGACTGTGACATGGCTAGAGAAGTAGTCCTTCACCTCTCCCCTACATGCACTTTTTCATTCCTCATGTTTGATGTTTGAGTATTACGGGGCAGGGATTGGGGCATGGAATGAATTTAGGTGGACTCAGCACCAAGTTGGAGAAGTGTTGTGGTCTGTCTGGGCTCATGAGTTAGTAACTGAAGTTATTGATACCAAGATGTTGAAAGTTCACAAGAGGCAAAGAGAGCACTGCATGTCTCTACCCAGAGGAAAACATCAAATACCACACTCCTGCTGCCTCTGTTTTTTTCCTTGCTTACTATGGGATGTAGACTGCTATAGAAAAGGGCAAGGGTTGAACTAGGGTGAGTAACTGCAATGTGGAGGGAAAAGAGAGGCTAACTTGCACAAGCTTTACTAATTTAATTCTCTCAGCTGAGTTTGATACATAACATCTTCCATTATCACAGGGAACATAGATTAAGAACATGTTTCCCTAAGAAAGTACCTGGGGGTCAAGTGCACACATTACCATGTGCAAAGACCCCAGGTTCAAGCCCTCTGTCCCCACCTGCAGGGCGGAAACTTCACAAGTGGTAAAACAGGTTTTCATGTGTCTCTCTGTTTCTGTCTCTTTCTCCTCCCCTCTCAATTTCTATTTCCAACAATAAATAAATAAATAAATAAATAAATAAATAAATAAATAAATAAATAAAATTTTAAGTGTCTGCTTCTCTCTCCTCTACAATACTCTGGATATGCCATGAGGACCAATTGTGCTTCTGTTGGGTGGGAACTGGTAGTAGAATCAAATCTACACAAGAGCATGAACCAGTAGAAGTAGCTCACACAGCCCTGGATGGTCCTGTTGCTGGCCAGATGTGCTGCTTTGCAGAAGTCACTGCACTTTCTGTGTCTCTGTCCCTTCATCTGTGAACAAGAATCCAGACATCCTCTGAGTGTGGATAAAAAGAGGTAATGGGGGCTGTGCTGTGGTGCACCTGACTGAGTGCACATATTACAGTGTGCAAGCTTCACAAACAATGAAGCAGTGTTTCAGGTGTCTCTCCCTCTCTACTTCTCCCTTTCTGCTTCATTTCTTTCTGTCTTTATCCAATAAATAAAAAAAAAAATTTTTTTAAGAGGCAATGGAAAAAAGGTACTTTGAGTGAAACATTGTTCTATGAGGGAATAGCAACAGTGTCAGGAAAATGTATTATTTAGAGAACATTCTCTATGTATGTTGGTGTATTCTTAACAAGAAACATAGGTGACTAATATCTTGGTGAGCACTGCTGTCGGGGGTGAGGAGCAGCCCATAAGAGGAGGCCCGAGACATGGTGGTCTGGGAATGGGTCGAAAGGGGCAGCCAATTCCTGACACCTCTTGAGCTACCCAGGTAAACAGTCAGGGTCCCCTAGGAGAGGAAGGGGCTTAGCTTTGATGCTTGGAATGGAAGGTCCCAGGTGTCACAGTGGCTCAGTTCTTTCAACAGACAGGGCCACACTTCTGAGCAAGTAGGGAGACAGCCTCACTAAAAGTCTGAAGCAGTCATAAAAATGATGCCTCCCTCCATGGTCTCAGAAAAGACCTTAAAAAGCCTTTAATCTCCAAGTGGTCAGCTTTCCTGTCTGCAGACTGGGAGGCGTCAGTTCAGGTCACTGCAGAGCTCTTCCTGAGCTGAAAGTGGCAGCGGAAGTCTCCTCCCAACAGCACTGTCTCCTTTGCTGGACAAAACGTCCTCCCTCAGGCTGACTTCTGAGAAGGCAGCCAGAAGCAAGGCTCAGGAAGGCAAAGAAGCAAGTGCAGAAGCAAATGGTGGTACGGGAAGAGCACAGATTTGGGATCAGAGACCTGGAGTTATAAATTTTTAATTTTTCATCCACTTGTGTGTTCGTGGGCACATTGACCCTGAGGACCCAGTTGTTCATGAGCCAAAAGATATGAAACATCCAGAGTTGGCTCTAGTAAACCATTTTGTTCCAAGAAGAAGAAATAGAATTATGTTAATATGAAACTAGTAATATCTACATCTAGTCTCTGAAATTCTCTGACTGGCAAAGAGAAGAGACTTGTCCTTATCGGCTAGTCACTTCTCATATACTATTATTTTCACATATGATTCTTTGAAGTAGGTACTATTTCAATACAGGGATACACAGTTTCAGAAAAATTAAGTAACTATTACTTATCTGATCCATATGACCATAGAGACTAAACTTTGGGGAGTTGGGTGGTAGCACAGCGGGATAAGTGCAGGTGGCGCAAAGCCCAAGGACTACAGTAAGGATCCCGGTTCGAGTCCCTCGCTCCCTACCAGCAGGGGAGTCACTTCACAAGCAGTGAATCAGGTCTGCAGATGTCTATCTTTCTCTCCCCTTCTCTATCTTCCCCTCCTCTCTCCATTTCTCTCTGTCCTATCCAACAGTTATGACATCAATAACTACAATAATTTAAAAAAACAAGGGTAACAAAAGGGAATAAGTAAGTTACTTTTAAAAAAAATTAAAAAGAGACTGAACTTTGGGGTTTTAATCACATTGCATCAACTCTTCTTCTTTCAATTAATTAATATTTAAAAGATATGCTTGTTTGTTTTACCAGAGCACTACTCAACTCTGGCTTATGGTGATGTTGAAGATTGAACCAGGGACTTCAGAGACTCAGAAACTGGAGTCTCACTGCATAACCATTCTGCAATCTCTGTTACCTCTTTAATTTGTTTTTTTGTTAGTGATTTAACCATATTGGAAAAATTTATGAGATTTCAGGATTATTTTCATACCCCTGTACAGTGCATGTAAGTCACAACATCCTTCACCAAAGCACACCACCCCTCTCCCCACTCCCCACCTTAGTTCTCACAAAGTTCAAGAGACAGTATGGTTATGTTTTTTGTTTGTTTTTCTTTTTTGGAAGTTCTTATACTTTAGATAGACATGTATGTTGCCAAGAAGGCATAGCCACAAAGACCCCTCTACCAACCAGATGCAAGCTCATCAGACTATCAGCTAGGTTTAGGGTGGATATATAGTGTCTCACACTAATCCAGACAGGACTGCAGAAGAACAAGGCGAAGTCAGGAAGTCTAGTCACCCTAGTTAAGATGCAAGAAGCACAGGGGTGATGGATCAACCTGTAGTCTATCCCATGGAGTCCAAAAGATACTTTTTTTTTAATCACATTTAACATCTTTTACATCACTGACATCTTATTGCTCCAATTAAATGCAGTGGCTAGAATGGTGCTGAATAGCTGGGATACTTATATGAAGAAGGAGGACAAAGGATAAGTCAAGTGCTCCATAGAGACATTGACCTATGAGGGCTGTTGAAACAGGTGATACAAATTGTGAACACCAAGGTAAGCAGAGAAGTATGCTGGAGAGACCTAGGGGATGGCACATCTGGCACACCTAGTACAACACACACATTATCATATGTGTGGACCTGGGTTCAAGACTCAGGTACTCAGGTCACCACGTGGGAGCATCTGCCTGGGGAACTCTCACGAGCCATGGGGATAGTGCTGTGGTGTCTCTTTTTCTCTCCCCCCTCTGTCTTTTACCCACTATCCAAAAAAAAAAAAAAAAAAAAAAACCTCTACTGGGAGCCATGAGCTTTTGCAGAGATCCAGCAAATACCCATGCTTTAAAAAAAAAAAAGTATGAAAGAACAAAGAAGCCAAAAATTGTACCTAAATACTACTCTAGGTGGAAGCACACAGGAAGGCAGGTTTCCAGCGGGTGTGGAGTAGGTAGGAACTATGACAAACAATATAGAGACAGTAAGAGCTGCATTCTCAAGTTCTCATCTGTAGTGCAATGGCTTTCCAGAACCAAGAGTTTTGGCTATAACACCAGTAACCTCCACCCATCTCATGACTTTACACAGGCCCTTGGCCTTAGCTGCTATGCTGGGGCTGGAGACAACACTAGTTGGGTTCTTGCTCTCTGCTGAACAGCAACTTAGCATTTTCTCACTACTCACCACAGTAAGGGGCCATGGAAGTGGTCAGGAGATAGACGCTCACCTCCTTTGGAAGTGGCTTTATGTCGATACCACCTTGTTCTGCCAAACCTAGAAAGAAAAAAAGTACAGAAAGACCCTTGAGGAGGCCCCTTTAGGCTCCCCTGGTACGCAGCCACATGTTGATGAACTCCTACACCAGGAATTCTACAAATAGACTGCTTACTAGATGCCACAACCTGTGGAGAGTCCCAGTACACAATCAGTGGAGCAGAGGCTAAACACATAAAGCAGCAGGAAATACCTCTTCAGATCATCTAGCTCAGTCTCAGGAAGTAATTATAAGGAAGCAGAGAGTGTGTCTCTAACTTGCAAAGCCATCTGTATGAGAGTTGTTCTGATGGCAGCAGGAACCCAGGAAACTGTTTAACAGCGAATGACAAACCGGGGAAGAGTATTTCAGACAGAGATCAAAGTCATACAGGGTGTGAACATGAAATACTCTTGAAAGTTCAAGTGGTTATCACCGCTGGGGGGTTTCTGCGCAAGAGAAAGTGACGAGAGGCATGGGCCTGGGTGGACAGTGTGAAATGGCTGTTACGTTAACTGAACCATCACATCTGGAGGAAGTGGGTGACACAAGCTGAATAGGAAAGAATGTTGATTAATTTGTCAAGTTGGTATTCATTTCATTCAATCAAAGCAGGCTGCTACAGTTGAGGAAAAGCCAGTGATGGGACAGAGCCAGGCTGGCCCGATCATGTGACCAGCATGCCAGCGACTAGGCTCAACTGCAGCTGGCACAGGGTACCATGGCCTCACATGTCTAAAGTGGGTTATGTGCGTTGCTCTTGGGGACTTCCCCAAAACACTTGATTACAAATCTATCAGGAATGGAAGGTGGTAAACTTAACTAGGAAGACGTATGGCAAACATCCTGTCTTAGATTATGGGCAGAGACTCTGAACCATACCAAAGTTTCTAGAGTATCCAGAGGCTTGACTTGGCAGGTTAGGGGTCTTGTGAGTGTGAAGGGTATGTGTTGCATGAATATGGTGTCAGGCAGTAGTATAGAGGGTGCAAAGAGGTGGCCAAATGCCATCTTCTAGGCAAAACAAACTTATAACACCTCATAAGCTAATTTCTTTACCCCCACTGAGTAAATTGACCACAGGAGATCCAGATTAGAAGACACTTGCAAAACTGAATCCCCTTCCCTCCCCAAATTGTCTATGGAAAACAAAGGTGTGGCAATTACCAATCCTTGGGCAGGAAAGCAGAAATGGGGTAAAGCAATCCACACAGTGTCCTGCAAGGAAGGCTTTGTAGCTGGCACAGGGAAAAGCCATCAGTGGACAGGAATTCTCCAGGGCACTGATGTAAAGGTGCACAGCCCTCATGTGATCACAGATCAGATAACTGTAACCTGGGGAGGGGGGAAAATACAACCAAGGTTTCAGTTCAAGACAAGTGGAAACTCCCTCTAAGCTATTTTCTTTAAATCTACCAGATTTTGTATCTTAGCAGGCCATAAATACACAGTGTCCCCTAAGCCACATTTTAAAAATATTAATGAAAATAATTACTGTATCTTCCTGGGTCAATATTGAGGCAGCATGGAATGTTCCTCCTCATGACCACAGAATGTGAGCTCAGATCTAGAGGGATGCAGAGATCACATAGGCTCCTAAGCTAATTATGGGCCCCAGATCACAACAAATCAATGGGGTTTACAGTCAACAATATTTATACCCCTTTCCCATATTAGGGAGCTACTCTCTTCCCTGATCCAGCTTTCTGGTCCTTTTCCCAGCCATGACATCATCTCCCCAGACAATAACTTGGATTCACCTGCATATCAGATTTCAGGCTCAGGGGCAAAAAGAAAAAGAGAAAAAAAATCAGTATAACCACAGGCCCTTTGGAATTTAACTAAAATACGCTTATTAGCTATCTACAAAATGTAGGACCCACCCCCCTACAACTCTTCATCTGTTCTATTCCAGCCCTTAGGTCCACGATTGTTCAATAATTTGTTTGGCTTTGTATGTTAACTTTCTTTTCAGCCACCAGGTTCCAGATGCCAGCATGATGCTGACCAGACTTCCCTGGACAGACAACTCCACTAATGTGTCCTGGAGCCCCGCTTCCCCAGAGCCCTTCCCCACTAAGGAAAGAGAGAGACAGGCTGGAAGTATGGATTGACCTGTCAACGCCCGTGTTCAGCGGGGAAGCAATTACAGAAGCCAGACCTTCAACCTTCTGCATCCCACACTGACCTTGGGTCCATACTCCCAGAGGGTTAAAGAATAAGAAAGCTATGAGGGGAGGGGCTGGGATACAGAGTTCTGGTGGTGGGAACTATGTGAAGCCCTCTTATCCTATGGTTTTTTTCAATGTTTCCTTTTTATAAATAAAAATTTAAATAAATAAATAAATAAAAATGATTGCATCTTCCCTTTTTGCCAGGCTAGTGTGAGGGTGTTTCTTCCCAGGCATGGGCTCTCCAGGTTGGAGAAAACTCGACCAGAGCCACCCTGGGCTGCTGATTACTCAGCGACGCAGGAGAGAGACCAGGAACTCGTGATGGAGTGGAATGCAATGTGTTTTTATTGATCAGAGACAATGCTTTTATATATTTTGAACCAGAAGTGGCAAGTTGGAAAAGGAAATGCCTAGGAAAGGGGATGGAGAAAAGGAAAGAGTGGGAAGGTAGAAAGCTTCTGTAGCAATGGTTGCTAAGGTTTTAACTGGTGGGATTAATGTACCCCGCAGGCAGGGTGGGTCTCAAGGTAAAAAGAAGACAGATCAGGCAAAACAATGATTATGTAAATAGGCCATGGAGGATGGAGCAGGGGGGCTGCCCGACTCCTTTTCTTTTTAATTTTCTTGAGATGCCAAAGTCTAATATACCAAGAAAAATGCTTAAGTTCAGATCAAACCTCCTATGATCATGCAAATTCTCTTTCAGAGAATTGAGAACATGCAGAGTTATAGATTCTGGCTCCATTTCTCAAAAATAGATGTCTGGGCTGGCAAGATAGCTACACACTTGACCCAGATTTTGCATTTGGCCTCTACTGTACTGGAAGAAGTTTTGGTGCTGTAGTGCTTTTACTCTCTTCCTGTCCCTGTCACTCATCTCTCTGAAGAAGTCAGAGAGAGGAAAGGGGCCCTAATAATGACAAAACAAAGCAACAACAACAACAACAACAACAAAAAACACCTCTCTACATGTTTTTATCTTCTTTGTCATCACTCAGAAAAAACTTCACACTCAGTGCAGCAAAGAGACAATTACAGAGATCAGCAGACCATGGAGATCACAAAAAAACCTTCATGCTTGAGGTTCTGAAGTCCCAGGTTCAATCCATGTCACTGGCACCACCATAAAACAGAGCTGAGGGGGCCGGGCGGTAGGTAGCGCAGTGGGTTAAGTGCACATGGCACAGAGCGCAAGGACTGCAGTAAGGATCCGAGTTCGACCCGGGCTCCCCACCTGCAGGGGGATCACTTCACAAGCAGTGAAGCAGATCTGCAGGTGTCTATCTTTCTCTCCCCCCTCTGTATTCCCCTCCTCTCCCAATTTCTCTCTGTCCTATCCAACAATGACAACAATAACAACAGCAGTAACAACGATAATCAACAAGGGCAACAAAAGGGAAAAAATAGACTCCAGGAGCATGAATTCATAGTGCAGACACTGAGCCCCAGCAATAACCCTAGAGACAACAACAACAACAACAACAACAACAACAACAGAGCTGAGCAGTGGTCAGGTGGGAAAAAAAAGACAGTTTCAGCAAGAATTCATAGTTAATCTCTGAAAGCCAACAGATGTACCCCTGGTTGAATGACTGAGACACTGAATTTGCCAAATGTCCTAGTTTAACAAAAACTTGGCTTTGTTCCTCACTTCCTTCTTTCTTTCCTTCCTTCCTTCTCTTGTCTCTTTCTCTCTTTCTTTTTTTTTAATGCTGCCCATCCCCCCTTTTTAATTGCCACCAGCATTATCACTGAGGTTCAGTGCTGGCACTATAAGTCCCTGGCTCCTGGCAGTCATTTTTTTCTTTCTATTTTATTTTATCTACTTATTTTTTCCATTGTTTATTTTTTTATTATTTATAAAAAGGAAACACTAGTGGGCCAGGTGGTAGTGCAGCGGGTTATGCGCACATGGTGCAAAGCGCAAGGACTGGTGTAAGGATCCCAGCTCGAGCCACTGGCTCCCCATCTGCAGAGGAGTTGCTTCACAAGCAGTGAAACAGATCTGCAGGTGTCTGTCTTTCTCTCTCCCTCTCTGTCTTCCCTTCCTTCCTTTCTCGATTTCTCTGTCCTAACCAGCAACAATGACAGCAATAACAACAATAATAACAACAACGGTAAACAACAAGGGCAACAAAAGGGAACAATTAGCCTTCAGGAGCAGTGGATTTGTAGTGCAGGCACCGAGCCCCAGCAATAACACTGGAGACAAAAAAATAAATAAATGAAGATAAATAAAAGGAAACACTGACAAAACCATAAGATAAGAGAGGTACAACTCCACACAGTTCCCACCACCAGAACTCTGTATCCCATCCCCTCCCCTGATAGCTTTCCTATTCTTTAACCCTCTGGGAGTATGAACCCAAGGTCAGTGTGGGATGCAGAAGGTGGAAGGTCTGGCTTCTGTAATTGTTTCCCCACTGAACATGGGCGTTGACAGGTCGATCCTTTCCCTAGTATGGTGGGGTTCTAGAGAATCAGAGCTCCAGGAAACATTTGGTAGAACAGAGAGAAATTGAAAGGGAAGGCTAGATAGAGAGGGAGAAAAGTAGATACCTGCTTCACCACTAGTGAAGTGCCCAGCTTGCAGATGGGGAGTGGGACTCAAACCCTGATCCTTACATGAGGTAATATGTCCACTTAACCAAGTGCATAACCAGTAGGTCCCAAAACTTGGTTTTCTTATTGCTGTTTATTATTTTAAAATTCACAATAATTTTCATTGATTAAATTGGTGAGGGCTAAGAGGTCTGTAGTGAAGCTTTTATATAGCCACATCTGAGTGGTATGCTGGCTTGTCTTTTTCCCCGGGGGTTTGGACTCCTCATGGTCAGTCAAATTCCTTCCAGTTGCAAAGGGAGCTGGGGAAGATACAGACTAAACCCTTTCCAAATTGTACAACAAAGAGGAAAGCAGAAAGTCTCCTAAAATGTCATGAAAAACCTCAAGTCATTGAAACTGAACTATTCAATCTGCTTAGAATTGTAGGAAAATATATAAATTTTTATGATAAATTTATAAATCTGGGCAGATTTATAAGATGTGGCTATATGTCCTATAGATGGTCCCATGGTGAATGGAGAGTTTAAAGGCCCTAGGACCCTGGAATTGGGATTAACTACAGACCTTTTAGCCCCTACCAATTTAATCAGTGAAAATTATTGAGAATTTTAAGGTAGTAAACAACAATAAGAAAACCAAGCTTTGGGGTTAGATGGGGATGCACTCGGTTAAGCACACATAACACCATGTGCAAGGATCAGGGTTTGAGCCCCACTCCCCATCTATAAATTTTTTTTTTAAAGACAGATACTGGGAAGTTGGGCGGTAGAGCAGTGGGTTAAGTGCACGTGGTACAAAGCGCCAGGATCCGTGTTCCAGCCCCCGGCTCCCCACCTGCAGGGGAGTCGCTTCACAAGTGATGAAACAGGTCTGCAGGTATCTATATTTCCCCCTCTCTGTCTTCCCCTCTCTCTATTTCTGTCCTTTACAACACAACAATGACATCAATAATAATAAATGAATACAACAATAAAACAACAAGGGCAACAAAAGAGAACAAATAAATAAATATTTTTTAAAAGGACACATATTGGGAAAATCAGTAAATTCAGTGCATTAGAAATCAGGACAAAATAGCCATATGAAATGTTGATGGTTAACTATATTCATAAGAAGACAAAACATTTGATAATGCTTAGCTTTTAACAAGTGCATTGTTATTTGAAATGATACTGGGGGTTGGGGTGACTTACCTTGCTGAGTGTACCTGTGACCAATCAAGGGCCGAGGGTCCAAGCCCCACTTCCTACTTGCAGGGAGGGAACTTCATAAGAAATGAAGCAGGTCTACAGATGTCCCTTTCTCCCTCTCTATCTCCCCTTCCTCTCTCCATTTATCTCTGTCCTATCAAATAAAAGAGAGGGGTGGGGGAAAGAGGCCACCGGGAGCAAGGGATTCATAGTACAAATGCTGAGCCCCAGTTACAACCCTAGTAGCAGAAAGAAAGAAAGAAAGAAAGAAAGAAAGAAAGAAAGAAAGAAGAAAGAAAGAAAGAAAGGAAGAAGGGGGAAGGGAGAAATAAAAAGAGGGAGAAAGAAGAAGGGAGGGAGAAAGTCAGGAAAGAAAGAAAAGGAGAGGGGCTAGGTTGTGAAGCACCCAGTTGAGTGCAAGTTACCAAGTGCAAGGACCAGGTTCAAGCCCCCACTCCCAACCTGCAGGGGCAAAGCTTCACTAATGGTGAAGCAGGTCTGCAGTTATCTTTCTCTTCCTTTCTATAGCTTTCCATTTCCTCTCAATTTCTCTCCTATCAAATAAGATAAAATAGGAGGAAAGAAAGAAAGAAAGAAAGGAAGAAAGAAAGGAAGAAAAAGGAGAGCACCAAAAAAGTAAATGACCCCATCAAAAAATGGGCAGAGGATATGAACAAAACATTCACTACAGAGGAGATCCAAAAGGCTAACAAACATATGAAAAACTGCTCTAGGTCACTGATAGTCAGAGAAATGCAAATTAAGACAACACTAAGATACCACCTCACTCCTGTAAGAATGGCATACATCAAAAAGGACAGCAGCAACAAATGCTGGAGAGGTTGTGGGGACAGAGGAACCCCTTTACATTGCTGGTGGGAATGTAAATTGGTCCAGCCTCTGTGGAGAGCAGTCTGGAAAACTCTCAGAAGGCTAGACATGGACCTTCCATATGATCCAGTAATTCCTCTCCTGGGGTTATACCCCAAGGATTCCATAACACCCAACCAAAGAGAGGTGTGTACTCCTATGTTCATAGCAGCACAATTCATAATAGCTAAAACCTGGAAGCAACCCAGGTGCCCAACAACAGATGAGTGGCTGAGAGAGCTGTGGTATATATACACAATGGAATACTATGCAGCTATCAAAAACAATGAACCCACCTTCTCTGACCCATCTTGGACAGAGCTAGAAGGAATTATGTTAAGTGAGCTAAGTCAGAAAGATAAAGATGAGTATGGGATGATCCCACTCATCAACAGAAGTTGAGGAAGAAGATCTGAAAGGGAAACTAAAAGCAGGACCTGACCAAATTGTAAGTAGGGCACCAAAATAAAAACCCTGTGGTAAGGGGTAGACATGCAGCTTCCTGGGCCAGTGGGGGGTGGGAGTGGGTGGGAGGGATGGGTCACAGTCTTTTGGTGGTGGGAATGGCGTTTATGTACACTCCTAGTAAAATGTAGTCATATAAATCACTAGTTAATTAATACGAGAGGGGGAAAATTAATTGTATGTCTCGAAGTTTTTCAAAATACAAACTGAATCTTTTCAATATATAGGCTGTGTAATTGATATGCAGACTCTCTCAGAAGCCTAGACCAAGTAGATCAGAAGCAACCAATAGCACAGCTATATACAAGATACTGGGTACTGTACAGCAAACCCTAACAAAAGGACTTTTCAAAGTTAACCCAATTACCAAATAATGTGATGATAACAGTAACTATCCATTGTCTTTTTGAACCCTAAGACAGCAGGAACCTCACATCTCCACTATAGAGCCTCTACTTACCCCAGTCCTAGAACCATTGGATAGGGCCCACTTTCCCGTATGCCTCTCCCAATCCATATTAAATAATATTGCATCTGCCGATCACAGCCTAACCAACACAACGATTGCCACCTCAACATGCTTCACTTCAGACTGTGTCCAGAGACTTCACGTGTGGAATGACAACCCTTCAACTTCATTACTCGGGTGAGACCTTTCCTTTCATAGTATACTCTAATTCCATCTCAGGTGGTTCACTTTCTAACAAAGTCCCAAAACCTAGATATACACCAGTTTCTGTGAGAGAGAGCATATGTTCACACGTATCCGTAAACTACTGCGAAATATATACCTGAAAGCAGAAGTACACTAGAGTTTGCAGTGAGTATCCCCCTAACACTTCCTCTCCACTATTCCAAGCTTTGGGTCCATGATTGCTCAACAATTTGTTTGGCTTCGTATGTTAACTCTCTTTTCAGTCACCAGGTTCCAGATGTCATCAGGATGTCGGCCAGGCTTCCCTAGACTGAAGATCCCACCAATGTGTCCTGGAGCTCAGCTTCCCCAGAGACCCACCCTACTAGGGAAAGAGAGAGACAGACTGGGAGTATGGACCGACCAGTCAACGCCCATGTTCAGCGGGGAAGCAATTACAGAAGCCAGACCTTCTACCTTCTGCAACCCACAATGACCCTGGGTCCATGCTCCCAGAGGGCTAGAGAATGGGAAAGCTATCAGGGGAGGGGGTGGGAAACGGAGATTGGGTGGTGGGAATTGTGTGGAATTGTACCCCTCCTACCCTATGGTTTTGTTAATTAATCCTTTCTTAAGTAAAAAAATGGAAAAAAAAAAAGAAAAAGGAGAGAGAGAAAGAGGAAAGAAGGAAGGAAGGAAGGAAGGAAGGAAGGAAGGAAGGAAGGAAGGAAGGGAAAAAATGGCCATGGAGGGGGGAGGCTGGTGATGGTACACCCAGATAAGTGCACATATCACCATGTGCAAGAACCTGGGTTCCAGCACCCACTCCCCACCTGCAGGGGAAACACTTCATAAGATGAAGTGATTCTGCAGGTGTCTATCTATCTTTCTTTCTCTCTATACCCCCTCCCCTCTCAATTTCTCTCTATTCTGTCAAAGGAAAAGAAAAAATAAGAAAAAAAAAAAAAAAAAAGGCCTGGCCACCAGGAGCAGTAGATTCATAGTGCAGGCACTGAGCCTCAACGAGAACCTGGTGGCAAAAAAAAATAAAGAAAGAAATATGTAAGGCCATGGGGAGCAGTGGATTGATAGTGCTGGCACAGAGACCCAGTGACACCCCTAGTGGCAAAAAAGAAGAAGGAGGAGGAGGAGGAGAAGAAGAAGTAGAAGGAGAAGGAGAAGGAGAAGGAGAAGGAGAAGGAGAAGGAGAAGGAGAAGGAGAAGGAGAAGGAGAAGGAGAAGAAGGAGAAGGAGAAGGAGAAGGAGAGGAAGAAGAAAGCAATAAAGAGATGCTAAGATGAATATATTCAGTGAACATATTTCATAAGAATGACCCAGAAGATGATAAGTAGAAGAGAAGAAATGTACATTCATTGTATTCATTGGATGGGTGTACTTAAGAAAGTTATCTTGGGCCAGGTAGTGGTGCACCTGGTTGAGTGCACACATTACAATGCGAAAGGACCCAGGTTCGAGCCCCCAGTCCCCACCTGCAGGGGGAAAGCTTCACAAGTGGTGAAGCAGTGCTGCAGGTGTCTCTCTTGTCTCTCACCCTCCCTATCCCTCCCTTCCTTCTTGATTTTTAACTGTCTCTATCCAATAAATAAATAATTATAATAAAAAAAGAAAGTTATCTTAACTTTGTGAGAACTACAGTGGTTATCTTTGGGAGGTGGGAGGGTGGAGATACAGAAATTTGGTTATAGGTGCAGTTTGAAACTAGACCACGTAATCTTACAATCTTGTAACCCGCTATTAAGCACAAATTTACAAATTAAAAAGGAAAAAATTAAAAAGAAAGTTATCTTGAAAACCGCTTTAGAGAACTGTTAAATTTAGTAAACTTGGAGGGATAGTCATGATGTGCATTGACCCTAGTTGGGGGCACATGGTCCACAATAGACATTACAGAGAATATAGCTAATGTAGACTAAGTCACAAAAGCTGGTCCCAGGGGGCCAGGTGGTAACACCGGATTAAGTGCACATGGCACAAAGCACAAGGATGGGTGCAAAGGATCCCGGTTTGAAATCCTGGTTTGAGCCCCCAGCTCCCCACCTACAGATGGGTCACTTCACAAGTGGTGAAGCGGGTCTATAGATATCTATCTTTCTCCCCCCCTTTCTGTTTTCCCATCCTCTCTCAATTTCTCTGTCCTATCCAACAACAACAATACAACAACAACAAAATGGAAACAATGGCCTCCAGGAGCAGTGGATTCTGTACCAAGCCCCAGACATAACCCTGAAGGCAAAAAACAAAACAAAACAAACAAACAAAAAAAACATATGGGCCTAAGTAGTGGTGTAGGCAGCATAAGAATGGCACAATCTTTACTTTCAGGCACTCTTTCCCATACCCTGCCTTCCTGGGCTCCAGAAACATTTGTTCCCTAAGTGCTGAGTGAACTTCATAGGAAATAACAAAGGTCGCTGGGAGGAAGACCCTGATGGGCCACACCGGCTGGCTCAGCAAGAAGAGTGTTGGTAGATTCTAGTCCTTAGGGTGGACATCTCCCAGCTCTCTGGCTCTCTGACCTGCATGAATGAAGGAAGGACAGCCAGGCTGGTCTTGGCCTCCATTGATGAAGTAGTCCACATGTCCAACAGGAATTCGAATACCCAAATCTGAAAGGAGACAGGGGCCAGATATCTTCTTACTGGAAGTGCAGGTCCCACTGCAGAGTCCACCACCAGCAGAGCCCACCCACCATCTGAACTAAAGGGTTGCCTACCTAATTCCCTAAGTGCTCTGAGATAGCAGAATTAGCCCTCAGAGTTTCCTAAAGTCTGAAAAGAAGCAAAGAAGAGTATGTCCATAAGAAGTTATTCATACTGAGCCCTGGAACTGCCACCAACTTGGTGTATTTCCTGAACAGGCCACATCCCCTATGTGGAACTTTATGTTTTACAGAAGGGAAAATGGTTTCTTCATTCTTGATGTTACCTTCTGTGTGATGAGAACCCTATTTTTTTTTCAATTATTTATTTTCCCTTTTGTTGCCCTTGTTTTTTTTTTTTTTTTTTTTTTTACTGTTGTTGTTATTGATGTCATCATTGTTAGATAGGACAGAGAGAAATGGAGAGAGGAGGGGAAGACAGAGAAGGGAAGAGAAAGGCACCTGCAGATCTGTTTCATCGCCTGTAAAGCGACTATCTTGCAGGTGGGGAGCCAGGGGATCCGGATCCTTGCGCTTTGTGCCATGTGCACTTAACCCACTATTCTACTGCCCGACTCCTGAGAACCCTATTCTTTAGCCAGTCTAGATTCTTTCCATTACTCTCATTCAATTTTTCCAGTGAAATGACAGAATTTCATGGGTAAGTCCTTGAGAATAAACTTTCTTAGTTCAAAAAAAAAAGGAGGAGGAGGAGAGGAAAAGAAGAAGAAGTAGTAGTAGTAGTTATTCATAGGGAGTCAGGCGGTAGTGCAGCAGGCTAAGCGCATGTGGCGTAAAGCACAAGGACCAGCGTAAGGATCCCGGTTGGAGCCCCCAGCTCCCCACCTGCAGGGAAGTCGCTTCACAAGCAGTGAAGCAGATCTGCAGGTGTCTATTTTTCTCTCCCCCCTCTGTCTTCCCCGCCTCTCTCCATTTCTCTCTGTCCTATCCAACAATGACAACATCAACAACAACAATGAAAACAACAGGGCAACAAAAAGGAAATAAATAAATATTTTTTAAAAAAGAAGTTATTCATAGTGATTGAATAAAATCAAGAAAAAATATCCCTTTACACGTTTTTACGAATCAACAGATGTTAAGAACTCAGTGATTTCCTCTTTGAGTAGCTTCTATTTTGTGTCAAGCAATAAATACATCAAATTAATATGTTTGGGCTATGTTCTCAGAGTCTCCCACACAGCATGTTTTTATTTTCTTCTGGCTGCAGAAATATGACCTGCTAGAAAGAGATAAGTTTCAGAGACCAGCAGCCATTGTTTTAAACATAGTGACCATATCTGATCTCAGTTAGCTGAGCTAGCTGCCAATGACTGTACTTTTCTGCTTCTTGTCATCTGTCACTACATTAAGAAACTGTTATGTATTCAGTATCATCTTCCTAGAGGCTTAACAGTGACCTAGAAGTCCTTTCCTTTCCTTTCCCTCAATCTGTATGTCCATCACTAGTCTGGTCAGTTCTATCTCCAGAATATAAAATATAAGTTCTATCTTTCCATTTCTCTCTGATTCTGAGAATACCACCCATTCCCAAACCATTAATTTCTTTTCATTCATTCATTCATTCATTCATTCTTTTTTTTTTTTTTTTGCCTCCAGAGTTATCACTGGGGCTGGGTACCTGCACTACAAATCCACTGCTCCTGGCAGCCATTATTTTTTCCATTTGTTGTTGGATAGGACAGAGAGAAATTGAGAGAAGAGGGGAAGGAAGATAGAGAAGGAGAGTGACAGATAAACACCTGCAGACCTGCTTCACTGCTTGTGAAGTGACCCCTCTACAGGCAGGAAGCTGGGGGCTCAAGCCAGGATCTTTTGTACAGGTCCTGGAGCTTCACACCATGTGCATTTAACCCAGTGGGCCACTACCTGGCCCCCCACTCGCATCACTTTCCCAGACAACCATTGCAGACACCTCCAGTGCCCTCCTGCACTGAATTTTCTGCATAGCAAGCAGAGACATCTTTTACCTAAATTCAAATGACCACATATTGTCACTAGTGGTATAATAAAAAGTAATTCCTCTTGCCACAACCAACCTGGTCATGCTTTTGTTTCTCCAGCTTCACTCAACACCTCATTCTGCTCTCTCTTCCTCTCTCTCTCTCTTAAATTTTCTTTATTTTTCACCACTCCTGTCAGCAAATGTCTGTGCTCCCACCCCTATCCCTCATAGATAACCACTCTAGTTCTCCCACAGTCTTAGAAATAAGTTGACATTTTGTTTTCTTTTTTCACATTTGTATACTCAATTCTTTATATTCTGCATCTGAATGAAACCATTTTTTAGTTGTCCTTCACCTCCTTACTTGCTTCATTAAGCGTAATCTGTTCCAATTCCATCCACTTTATCCCAAGGGATACAACATCATATTTTTTATTGCTGAATAATACTCTGTTGAATATATGTCCCATAAATTTTTTATCCAGTCATTTGTCAAAGGGATTTTGGTTGTTTCCAGGCTTCTGCTATTGCGAATAAAGTTGTTCTCTGTTCTCTAACCACTCCTTGCTCTCTCCTGTGCTCCGCCCGCTTCAGGCCTTCCTCTCCACTTAGACTGTTCTAGCTCTCTCCAGCACCAGCTCATTCTCATATGCAACTCTTAGCCTCAAACATCATCTCCTTGGATATACCTTCCTTGATCATTTTTTTCTTTTTTCTTTTTCACATGCAATAACAAGAGCCTTTATTTGCAAGCTTAAGCTTGGGCCGCCGACACCCTTCCACGCAAGGGGAAAGTCTGCGACCACAATCATTTTTCATCCCACCTTTTTTTTTTTCAATACAACCCCCACTATGTCATTCATTATCTTTCATGGACCTGTATTCTTCCCACCCACCCACCCACCCCAGAGTCTTTTACTTTGGTGTAATACTCCAATTCCATTTCAGGTTCGACTTGTGTTTTCTTTTCTAATCTTGTTTTTCAACTTCGGCCTGAGAGTGAGATCATCCCATATTCATCCTTCTGTTTCTGACTTATTTCACTCAACATGATTTTTTTCTTTTTTTAAAAAATATTTTATTTATTAGTGAGAAAGATAGGAGAGAAAGAGCCAGACATCACTCTGGTACATGTGCTGCCAGGGATTAAACTCAGGACCTCATGTTTGAGAGGCCAGCACTTCATCCACTGCGCTATCTCCTGGACCACCCTTCCTTGATAATTCTACTTGAAGTATACTCTCTACTCAAGTCACCTTGTACCCTTCATTATCGTAATTAGCTCCATTCACAGTCCTAAACCATCCCCAAAAGGAGGTTAAACTGACAGTCCCACCAAGGTCTGAGGGTCAGGATGAGAAAGCAAAACTGCCAGGCAGAGTAAGAACCCCCACTCCTTCTTGTCTGGTCTCCCACTTAGGCTGCAATTATCTTGTCTATTTCCAAGTGTGCAATTATCTTGTCTATTTGCTTGTGCATAAGCTCCTCCACTGCAGGTATTTTACCTGCCTTTTCCTCTCTAGTCTGAAAGCTAGCACCATACTTGACATACCTGAGTGCCTAGTAAATATTTATTGAAAGAATACAAGAATGAATGTCCAGTGATCCTATAAACTCCAATGGGCAGAGACCTTATTTAATGACTGGTTCACTGAAGTATTCTTAGTGGCTACCACATAGTTCAGTAGAGATGGAATAGATTATGGTGGTGGTTGTCATCATGGTGATGGTGTGTGTGTGTGTGTGTGTGTGTGTGAAAGAGAGAGAGAGATTATGAAAAAACTTCAGACCCTAGCTCCATGTATCCACCATATGCAATACAGGGCCTGGAATAAATCTAGAGGACATTTGATGGAGAGCAGAAATGACAAGGAATGCCCACTCTCTTTTTCTGTTGGTCAGAAGAGTTTAAATTGATCATAATTGATTCAGAGCGATGGGGGAGGGGCTTTTCTGTATTTGTCATGATTAGAAGGATTCTCATTTGTTACTGGACTAAGGGGGTTTTTTCCCTAGGAAAGGGGGAAATTTTGACAGGCCCAGCATCTTCAAGAAATGGAATCCCCCAGTCCCCTGAGGGCAACTTGTTCATCCTGAGAAAGTAGCTTGTTTTCTGTCATCAGCCAGGCACTCCTCCTGGCCCTACCTCAATGCTAGAATGTTGAATCAGACACCCATGTTCACAGTTAAACATTTTTGGTTCAGGAATGAGATGTTCCTGCCTGCTACTGGCTAAAAGTCAAACCATCTATCTTCTCTCCATGGTCAGACAATGGTAGAGCTGAAGGACACTGTCATGATCATCAACTGTTCATGGAACAACAGAAACCCAGAGCAAAAGAAGCCTGGCCTAGGACTGCACAACAAGGTGGTGGTGTCCCAGCCTGTGATCTGTGCTCATTAACCCACTCACTATCAGTGTCTGTGTGGATGGCTTCCACAAACAGGGCATCTCCTGGGTCCAGACGCTCCTCCAGGCTGGCTCTGGTATACTCTGGCCCAGCAGGATCTAAACCTGAGAAGACAGAGCTGGGTCAAGGGCCCTTTTCTGTCAGCCATCACAACCCCAGTGACCCACTACACACCTACTGGGACATTTGGTAATCGAGATCATAGAGTCTCCCACTGAGGACCCAAAGCTGGGAGAACCAGCTCTGGACTACCAGAGCTAGGAAACTCCACTCTTTATCTTCTCAATGACTGGCTTTCCCTGACTATAAAGTGAGCTTGGCAACACAAATCTGATGGTGAGGGTTAATATTAGTAATATTAGTATTTGTGGAGCAATAACAAGAGCTATCAGTTTTGGAGCAATTATGAGGTGTTAGATTTTAATGCTGAGCAGGTCTATATATTTTAGTCTCACAACTGCTCAGGAAAGTAAACATTACTGTCCCCGTGTCTTCATTTGGATTCCTCTCTCCCCACACTCTTAAAAAAAAAAAAAGTGCAGGGTCTGAAGTAGGGATTTAAAATTCAAGTGGCTGATTTAGGAGTGGATCACAAAAAAAACTTGAAGGAAAGAGAACATGAGTTAGAGAATCAAAAAAAGAAAAAGTTAATGAATAGTCTATTACTTTGGGCACCTGGATCTCATTTCTCTGAGCCCTCTGAAGGTCTCTATAGGACTTAAAATTGACCCACTAGAGGGTCAGGAAGTTGGGGTGCTTACCACACAACTCTAATCCCTTACTGGTGGGGGATA
This sequence comes from Erinaceus europaeus, assembly GCF_950295315.1. Classification (NCBI taxonomy): domain Eukaryota; kingdom Metazoa; phylum Chordata; class Mammalia; order Eulipotyphla; family Erinaceidae; genus Erinaceus; species Erinaceus europaeus. The sequence goes on from NC_080170.1 coordinate 82,449,247, forward strand.
GCTTCTAATGCAGATGCCTTTCCAAGTATTTAGCAAAACTTTCTAAACGTGATTTCTATAGCAGGAAGGAGATATGCATTGTTAGCAATTCATTTTACAAATTTAAAAGCAGAGATTCTAGGGATCGGGTGGTGGCACACCTGGTGGAGCGCACATGTTACAGTGTTCAAGGGTTCAAGCCCCCAGTTTCCACCTGCATAGGGGGAGCTTCACTAGTGGTGAAACAGTGTTGCAGTTGTCTCTCTCCTCATCTTTTTTCCTCTCTTCTTCTCTCCCTCTCTGTCTTCACATTCATTCAATTTTGCTTTCTATCTAATAAATAGTACAATAATTAAATACACAAAAAATAATAAAATCTTTAAAAAAGGAATCAGAGGTTCAGAAAGAAATAATGTGGTCTCTTACAGTTCCACCAGACAGCATGCAGTAATGAATATGCCATTCCATACAAAAGGGCCAGGAAAAAGACATGTTGAAAAAGAATTTTAAAAATATAAAAATAAAAATACATGTTAGTGGCAAGCAATAATTTGAATATAAGAACAGAGTCCCAACACTCCCCTCTATTGGCCTTAGCAAAGGCATTTCCAGATCTCACTCTCTATGTCTAGAAGGATGAGCAGGAAAGAGCATTCATTACCTGTGATTCGTCCCAGTTGGCCTTTGTAGAAATGTCCCACCATGCCCCCAACATGGGCCCCCAGGCTAATACCAATGATGTGGATTGAGGACTCAGACATACCCAGCACCTAGAACATGGCATTTTATATGAGTTCCATATAGGCCTCTGCAACCCTTGACCTCCAAGGTCACATTTTCACTGAGACTTTGGAAGCCCAGAACCATGGGTATGGTGTGTTCACCTTGTGTGAATCACTCTTTCTGAGCACCTCATCCTAATGTTCCTCTCACTTTCCCTTAGGTGGCCACCCCAATCCTCTAGAGATAGATACTAGTACTCCTCACAGGACACACAGTGATACTGTGAGTAGACAGAGAAAGAGCTAGAGGATTCAAGAGGTTCAGTTGCCTGCCAGAACTCTAAGAAACAGCTGGGGTTTGAACCAAAGACCAGTAAGCTTCAGAGTGGCTTTGTTTCTACCTTAAAGTTCCTTTCAATGTGTTCTTTCTGAACCCCTTCTTTCCCCCATAAGCCAACAAATCCCACCCTGAGTTCTTCTGCACCTACCAGCAATTTCCGGAGGAAAGAGGATATCTCAAGTCCCAATTTAACCACATTTTCCACGGCTGAGAAATAAACTGCTGTAGAGCCATAAACCCAGTCCACAGCAATCACGTTCACATCTGCTGCCCGAAGAATGGCACCAATGAATGTATCAATCCAGGAAGGTTTGGTTCCTAAAGCCCTAAAGTCCAAAAAGGGGTAGGAAAACCACTGATCAAGCCATCTCCATTGTCATGGGAAACTTACATTTAACTCTAAATCCAGAAAAGAAAGAGACAGAGAGAGAGATAAAATAGGAAGATATATATATATATGGCAGTAAGTCATACAGCACTTTGAATATAGGGAGAATGTAATTTCAGAGTTCCCAGGACTTTTGTCTATAATATGGAGCCTTTGTGTAAATTGTTTTTAAAAATGCTTCTTGTCCCAGATAGATAAATATAACCTTCACACATGGGCTCAGAATGCTGGTGTGATTTCAGCTTTATAGGTCCTTACTTAGACATCTTTGTGCAATGCATAAACTACACAAATGGGGAACAGAAAATAGCTCATCTAGTGGGGTGCACACTTTACCATATGTGGAGATCTCACTTCAAGTCTCCTACCACCACGTGAGAGCATCATACAAAGAGAAGATTTCAAAGGGACTGTGGTGTCTCTTTTACTCTATCTGCTTCTCTCTCCTGCTCTGTCTCCATCACTAATAGAAAAATAAAGGAAAGGGGAGTAAGGCAGTAGTGCAGCGATTAAGCGTAGGTGGCGCAAAGCGCAAGGACCGGCATAAGGACCCCGGTTCGAGCCACCGGCTCCCCACCTGCAAGGGAGTTGCTTCAGAGGCAGTGAAGCAGGTCTGCAGATGTCTATCTTTCTCTCCCCCTCTCTGTCTTCCCCTTCTTTCTCCATTTCTCTCTGTCCTATCCAACAACAATGACATTAGTAACAACAACAATAACTACAACAATTAAACAACAAGGACAACAAAAGGGAATAAATAAATAAATATTTAAAAAAATAAAAATAAAAATAAAGGACAGAGACCAGGCAGTGTGATGCACCTGGTTGAGTGCACATATTACAGTGCACAAGGACCTAGGTTCAAGCCTCTGGTCTCCACCTACAGGGGAAAAGCTTCACAAGTGGTGTAGGGCTACAGGAGTCTCTGTCTCTCTCTATCTCCCCTCTCCATTTCTTTCTGTCTCTATCTAATAAATAAACAAATAAATAAATAAGTAAAAAACATTAAAAAACAGAAAAATAAAGGAGTCTCTCAGGAGCTGTGGAACCTTATAGGATCAAAAAGCCCAGAAATCACAATAATGACAATAACAACAACAAAAAGCCTCCAGAACCATATGCACAGATCATGTTTGCATGATTTATAGAAAGAGGAAAGATAGCCTTGCACTTTAGAGTTAAAAATAAGCATTCTTATTCCCCTTTAGAACATACATATTTTTCTTAGAAAGTTTTTATTTACTTATTCATTTCATTTCATTTCATTTACTTCACAAATGCATCAGGTAATATACTAAATGCCTTGCAAAAAAACTAAAGAAAAATATAAGCTATATTCCCTATGCTTCTAGAAATTACAGTATAAATGGATTTTTCTGATAAATGACAGAAAAATAATTTCAGAAAGACTTTCAAAAAAATTAGGATTAAGAAGTTTTGTCAGTGACGTAGTACAGGCAACTCAGAGCAGGCTTGTACAGGCTGAGGAGCACAGACTCAGCATGTGCCATAAAGTAGTGCTTTGGGGGACTTTGGGGCAGGTAGGGTGGTAAGTATACTAAACGCTCCAACTCTGTGAGCTAACCCTGGGCTGGGATGCACACCCTGTCTTGGATGGTGACTGAATATAAGTTCTGTTAGAAGAAATATTTTAGCAGAAAATTGACAGAAGATGCCTAAGGAAGAAAGTGACTTGGTTCCTGAAGTCTGATGATTTGAGAAGCACAGAGAATCGAGAGATAAGGAAATAGTAGTCTTTATACAATGCTTGTTTCTGCCATCAGATGTATTCAGCTCTAGTTGGAAGTTTCACCACTTTCTCTTTCCTCTCAGAAACATTTCTGTTCCTGGTTTGTTTGGTGTCAGGAATCAAACCCAGGGCTTCAAAGGTGAAGGCATGTACTTTACCATGGAACTACACCCACAGCACTGTCAGTGGATGTTGGAGAGAAGATACTGTAGTGATTGAATTGCAACTCCAAGGTTATGAAACCATATCAGCATATTTTGGAAGGTTTTATTTTAATATTTTATTTGTTTATGAGCTTGAGAAAGAGGGCAAGTACCACAGGTGGGGACTCAAAGGTTTGAAACAGGATCCTTGCACATAGGGATGTGTGTATTCAACTAAGTGTGCCAACACTCAGTCTCTATTACAATTCTAAGAAACTGAAAAAGAGATGTGTCTAGCTCCTGAGGAACATTAATCTCTGAATGTAATGGAAATAGCACTCATGAGTAGAAGTTTCTTAAGTTATGAAACCTTGGAAAAAAAGGAAATAAAACTTTTTGTAAAAGCTCTATCTTATTACCCTCTGTTGATTGTGCAAATACTCTAACTTCATTGGTTGAAATGAATCACTCTAGCCATACTTAGCCATACATACTTCAGGAAAGATTCACTAAGACCATCTCTACAACCACCCTTTTATTCATATATGGAAGCCAATGACCAGTCACACACACACACACACACACACACACACACACACACACACACACACACACTGAGAATACATAGATAAAACTGAGCAGAGCAGTAACAACAGAATGTGTGCTCCTATTTACATGAAAAATCCTCAAAAAAACCAAAAGGAGAGGGAAGGAACCCGTGCCCCTCAAGCAATCCCTTTCTCCTCTGCCCCCACCATATCAATTTCCTGTGCTACTTACTACAGTCACTTTTTAATTCCTCGCTGAAATGATTGATCCTGTTGGTTGGTTAGCTCCTACCTGAATCCATGGATAATCAGCTTGGTGCCCAGAGTGGCATTGAACCCTGAGTTTTGGATATCACTACTTTCTTCTAAAAGCTGCCCACAGCTAGGATTCGAAGGGGTGAAGAGGAGAAACTGGACTTTGAGGTTGGTGCCACGGAGGAGATTAGCTTTCTGGAAGTCAGTGCACTTCGGTTGTAGGATCGGAGGTGAGTCTCCTGAAGGAGGAAATAACAGAAAATAAAGTAGGAAAGAATAAAGTGATGTCATTTTCTTGTTGAAAAAAGATGCTATTGAAAGCAAACAAACAAAAACAAGGGCTTACAGGTGATGTAAATAAACCAGCTAGTGTAGTCCTCAGGCTCACTTATTAAAGGCATTGTTATTTCTGCAACCAAAATCTATGGGTGTTTCTTCTTCTTTTTTTTTTCATTTTTTTCCTTATTGGGGGATTAATGTTTTACATTTGCCAGTAAATACAATAGTTTGTACATGCATAACATTTCTCAGTTTTTCTCATAACAATACCACCCCCACTAGGTCCTCTGTCATCCTTTTCCAGGACCACTATGAGTATTTTTTCATATCTCAAGATGAAATGACAGAGAAAAATATGAATGTTGCTCCACTAATCCTAAGGTCTGAACTTCCACCTATAGGAGCCACTTTTTCTGTTCAAGTATACCTTCTTCTGTCCCAGTCATTCATCTTCCTTTATCTTTCCCTCCAGAAAGCCTTTGTACTGACTGTTCCTTCTTCCTGGAGTGCCTTTTCTTACACATCACAGAGCTAACTCCCTTCTCCTTCAAGGTGTTGTTTGTTAAAAATCATCTCCCTTCTAACCACCCTGTTTAAGCTACAACTTTCCTGTAAGCCTTGCCCCAGTTCTCTCAATAGTCCTTATCCAGACTATTTATATTGACAGCAATCATGGCTTTCTAATTTGCTGTGAAATGACTAATTTATTATTAAACCAATTGTCTATAATTTTCCCACATTAAACCATATATATATATATGAACTTGGGAATTTTTATCTCTTCTCTTCACTCCATTGGCTAAAATAATGCCTGCCACACACAATCAATACCAAACAGTTGTCCTCTAAAAATAATAATTAGATGCACCTTTGATAAGACAAAGTTTAAGAAAGAGGGAATTCCAAGCAAACAATATAGAGAGTGAAAAGAGGACATAAATGTTAGCAGATTTTTCAAATCATAAAGACCATGTTTATAGCTAATGATAGTTTCCTAAAAAGTGAATGGTTTCCTAGAAAAAAAACATGTTGTGAAATGAAGCCAAAAGAAAACCAATAAAAATAAATGTAAAACTGTGAAATGAAGGAATTAAAACAGCAGTCTTAGATTTCTCCATCCCAAAACTTCACTAGGCCATATATTTTTACAGAGAAATTCTACCAATCCATCTGTCCTTAACTTACACAATCCTTATCTTACACTAGTCCAGAAAATAGAAAAGAGAAGAGAAGCTAAGTTCATTCTATGACAATAATAAAAAAATATCCAAGCTGAACACAGACAGGAGAAAATAAAACTAAAGAATAATTCCACTATAAAACATAAGCTGGGGCCAGGTGGTGGTGCACCTGGTTGAGTGCACGTATTACAGTGTGCAAGGACGTGGGTTCAAGCCCCTGGTCCCTACCTGCAGGGGTAAAGCTTTGCAAGTGGTGAAGTAGTGTTGCAGGTGTCTCTCTGCCTCTCTCCCTCTCTATCACCCCCTTCCCTCTTGATTTCTGGCTGTTTCTATCAAACAAAATAAAGATAATTAAAAAAAATTTTTTTAAACATAAGCTTAGTCTAAGGAATGACAGGATCTTTAAGTTTAAAAATGCACTGGTGTAGTTTACACATGAATAAATTAAAGAAAAACTCATATGCCCATTTCAGTATATTTCGAATTAAATTGCTGGGTCCATAGTACCAAAGTGAAGACTGTAGGGTGAGTGGGGGCATTCAGGTCCTGGAATGATGGCAGAGGGGGTTGAATTGTTATGTGGAAAACTGAGAAATGTACAAACTACTGTATTTTACTGTTGACTGTAAAACATCATCCCCCGATAAAGAAAAAGGAAGGAAGGAAGGAAGGAAGGAAGGAAGGAAGGAAGGAAGGAAGGAAGGGAAGAATGAAGGGAAGAAGGAAGGGAGGAAGCAAGGGAGAGAGAGAGAGAGAGAAAGAAAGGAAGGAAGGAAGGAAGGATGGAAGAAAGAAAGAAAGGAGGAAGGAAGAAAGAAAGAGAGAAAGAAAGAAAGAAAGAAAGGAAGGAAGGAAGGAAGGAAGGAAGGAAGGAAGGAAAGAAGATATTGCTGAGCAGGGCACGACACGCTGGTTGAGCACATACTGTACAGTACACAAGGATCAGTGTCCAAGTGCTCAGACCCCACCTGCAGGGGAGAAGTTTCAGGAGTGGTGAAACAGTACTTCAAGTGTGTGTGTGTGTGTGTGTGTCCTCCTTTCAATTTATTTCTGTCTATATAAAAAAATAGATAAATAAATAAACAAGTATTTTAAAAAGAAATCTTGATAAAATTCAACACCCAGGGGGCCGGGCAGTAGCACAGCAGGTTAAGTGTACACGGCCCAAAGCTCAAGGACTGGTGTAAAGATCCTGGTTCGAGACCCCGCTCCCCACCTGCTGGTGTGCCACTTCACAGGCAATGAAGCAGGTCTGCAGGTGTCTATCTTTCTCTCCTCCCTGTCTTCCCCTCCTCTCTCCATTTCTCTCTGTCCTATCGAACAACAGCAATAACAATAACAACAACAAGGGCAATAAAAAGGGGAGAAAAATGGCCTCCAGGAGCAGAGGATTCCTAGTGCAGGCAATAACCCTTGAAGAAAAAAGAAAAAAAAATTCAACCCAATACTTATTAAATAAGAAAAGCTATTTACCAAAAATCTGAAGCAAGGACCATACTTATCAGTGAAAGATTAGAGTGTTCTATATAAACCTGGGCAAAAATGAAAACATTTCCCATTACATTTTCTTTTTTTTTTTTTTAATATTTACTTATTCCCTTTTGTTGCCCGTGTTTTACTGTAGTTATTATTGTTGTTGTTATTGATGTCATCGTTGTTGGATAGGACAGAGAGAAATGGAAAGAGGAAGGGAAGACAGAAAGGGAGAGAAAGATAGACACCTGCAGACCTGCTTCACCGCTCGTGAAGTGACCCTCCTGCAGGTGGGGAGCTGGGGGCTCAGATCCTTACATGGGTCCTTGCGCTTTGCACCACTTGCACCTAAACCGACGCGCGACTGCCTGACTCCCTCCCATTACATTTTCTATAAAGTATTGTATTAGAAGTGCTACTTAAACAAGATAATAAAATAAGTAAATGTTAAAAAGTTTTGAAAGGGAGAGAAAAAGTGCCAATATTTAAAGATGATAGAATAAAACTTTTGATCATTCGGGAGTATGAAATCTGGTCCAGTGAATGGTGTTCAGATGTCCCCATCCCAACCCCACTTCCTACACCGTAAGTTAATTTATTTAAAAAGGTGAGGCAACCTGGGAGGTGGCTTGGTGAATGAAGCTTTGGACTTTCAAGTATGAGATCTTGAGTCTGATCTCTGGCATTGCATATGCCAGAGTGCTAGAGAGAGAGAACGAGATCTTCTTGTTCTCTTATTAATATTGTTTTTTTAAAGAGAAAGGGGAAATAGTCATAGGTAATCTCAAATATAAAAATAACATATGCAGGGTCAGGGAAATAGCATAATGGATATGCAAAAAAAAAAAAAAAATCCATGCCTGAGACTCCCGAAGTATTCCATGTTACATAGGAAAGGCCCACCTTGAGGCCCATGGAACAAAGGGGTTCCCCAACTTAGGAAAGGAAACTAAAACAAAACAAGCAAGAAGTTCATGTGGCCTTTTGCCTGGAGCTATAACTGTAATTAGGCAGGCCAGGTGGAAAGACTGGGTCTTACTAACACATGGTGAGTCAACTCAGTTTATTGGAAGAGAGAACTTGCAGTAAGAGAGGTGGGAGAGGGGCAGAGAAAAAAGCCCATCCTCCTCCTTAAACAAACAACAACATCAAAAAAACAACCACTCTTTACTGAAAGTTCAAATGAAACTGTGCTAGAAGTAATAGTTATTGTTGATGTGCTAGTAACTAAAAGAGGATATGGAGATATATCCTCTTTTCAGGGCTGAGCTATTTTTTTTTGTTTCTTGATCTGGATGACAATTACTCTGGTGAATTTCCTCTAAAAATTTGTGGTATCAGAGAAGGACTAATAATCAAAACATATAAAGAAGTTACAAACTCAGCTGCAGCAACAACAAACCCCATAAAAAGTGGAGAGCGGACATGGACAGAGTTTTCAACAGAGATCCAGAGGGCAAATAGACATTAAAAAAAAGGTCAACATTACTGATTATTAAAGAAATACAAATAAAGATAACAACAAGATACCACTTTTGCACTTGTTAGAATTTTATACACAAGCAAGGATAGAAACAAGTGTTGGCAAGGATGTGGGGGGAAAGAACCCTTCTACACTGATGATGGGAATGTAAATTGGTCCTACCTCTGTGGAAAAAGTGTGGAGATTTCTCAATACACTCAAAATGAACCTATCCTATAACCCAGCAACTGCTCTCCTGGGGGTTTATCCAAAATAAACAAAAACACTCATCCAAAGGTATCTATGTATACCTGTGAGAGCCACTGTTACTCCATATTCCCTAAAGCAGTCATCTTGACATCCTGGCCTTAGAAAAAAAACCTCAGCAGCTGTACTTTGTCCCTGAAAAATCAACTCAGGGCTTTTACTTATCAGCAGATGTCCAGTGCAGCTACACCTTGTCCCTGAAAAACCAGACTCAGTGTCTCCATTTATCGGCAGTTGTCCAGTAAACCTTATCAGCCATTGAGGTATGGTCAAGGACTGTGATCAAAGAAATTCCTAACAAGCAGGTCTGGGCCCAAAGCAACCCCTCCAAGTTCTCCCCTCCTGATGTGTATAAAAATAACCTATTTGCATCTCCTCGGAGCTCACATGCCACTATTGCGAAGTACATGGAGCCCAGGCTTAAGCTTGCTTCAATAAAGGTTCTTTGTTTTCACATGTGGTTCTGGCCTCCTCTCTGCAGGAATGGGATCTAAAAATCTGGGCATAACATACCTATGTTCATAACAGCATAATCAGTAGTGGCCCAATCTTGGAAGTAACCCAGATGCCCAACAACAGGTGAGTGATAAGAAATCTGTGGTATACACAGTGCAATATTACTCAACTATTAAAGATGAAGTCATTTCCTTTGTCTCATCTTGGATAGAAATTGAAGGAGTCATGTTAAGTGAGATAAGCCCAAAATAGAAGGACGAATACCAGATGATTTCACTGAAAGTTGGTACTTTAGAAACACGGACAGGTAGCACAGTGGGTTAAGAGCATGTGGCGCAAAGCCCAAGGAACAGGGTAAGGATCCTGGTTCGAGCCCTGGCTCCCCACCTGCAGGGGAGTTGCTTCACAAGCTGTGAAGCAGGTCTGAAGGTGTCTATCTTTCTCCCTCTCCATCTTGTCTTCCCCTCCTCTCTCCATTTCTCTCTGTCCTATCTAAGAACGATGACATTAATAACAACAATAATAAGTAAAACAAGGGCAATAAAAGGGAAAATAAATAAATAATTTAAAACAAAAAGAAACACGGACAGAAAAGGAAGACATGAAGTGAAACTTGGACTGCGTGTGGTGTGTTGCAACAGAGCAAAGTACTCTGGGAAAAGTGGGACAAGGAAGTGGTAGAGAGAGCATTAGGGTCCTGGTACAGAGTGGGGCTGTTTTGCAGACACCAGACACCAGTCAGGGAGAGAAGAGAAATTGTACCCAAGTGTCAACAGCAGCACTGTAAATCATTAACCTCCCCAATATTTGAAGAATAATGATTTGAAGAATAAAAAATCAAATAAAATAAACATTAAATTTTTTTATTAAAAGTACAGACAATAGTATGACTCCAAACAGTTACCTTGTTCTTCACCAAAAGATGAGAATGGGAGAAGAATCATTATTTTGACAAGATAATTATTATGTTTTATATCTGAAAAAAAGTGACAGCCCTAGAGGTGGTGAAATAGTGTGACCTATGAGCATGAGGTTCCAAGTTCAGTCCCCAGCATCACATATGTTAGATTGATGCTCTGACTCTTTCACTTTTTCTATTTGTAAATACTTTTTATAAAGGGTCAGGTGGTAGTGTGCTTGATAAAGCACACATACTCGACCATAGACAAAAGGCTCACATCTAGACACCCCCCCACCTGCCTGCCTCTGCAGGGGACTAGCTTCAAGAGTGGTGGAGCAGTGTTACAAATGTATCTGCTCCTCCCCTTCCTCTTCTTCTTCCTCCTTCTCACTCTCTGTCTCTCACCATCCATCAGGGAAAAGAAAAAGAGACAACCAAAAGGGGTAAAGTCATCATGCAGGTGCTGAGTCCCAGTGATAACCCTGGTGGCAAAAAATAAAAATAAATGTTCAAAGGTGAATTTTCTACTATAAAGTTATACTAGTACACCCAGGATAATAAGCAGTATAAAAAAAATCTATGCTGGGAACAAAATTTTTATAAACTATATTATGAAACCTCATTGGACTGTGGTCTATTACAGCAGATATGTGGACCCAGAAGGGGCAAAGAAGAAGCACTAAGAGGAAGCTGGGGCCCTAAGTCCCTATGGTGGGACAGGATGATAGTTTAATGCAGGATAAAATGTACCAATACCTACCTTGGGAACATGTAAAAATGTCCTCATGACAACAGTAATCCTATAAATCAACATTCCCTCAACAAACTGATACCGGGGAATTATTTTTTTTCTTAAATAAGGAGTCCATGTGGGGGCACACTTGGTAAAACAGACTTGTTACTACCGGCAAGGACTGCGGTTCAATCTCTTGGCCCCCACTTGCAGTGGGGAAACTTCACAAGCAATGAAACAGTGGTATAGATGTCTCTCTTCCTCTTTACCTCTCTATCTACTCCTCTCAGTTTATGTCTCTATCAAATTAGTACATAAATAAATAACAGTAAAAAGAAAAGAAAATCACGATGAAAATATATTCTTTAAAATTTTCCAAACAGACCAACTATAGAATAAATGTTTTGCAATTCTTTCAGACTAAATATATAGTATGAAACAGCTATTTTAAGCAAATAAGGTAGCTACAGGAAAGGTTTACATGCACATATAAATGCACTATGTATAAAACAAAGCACATGCACCAAAAAAGCAAATGACCCCATCCAAAAATGGGCAGAGGATATGAACAAGACATTCACTTCAGAGGAGATCCAAAAGGCTAACAAGCACATGAAAAACTGCTCCAGGTCGCTGATTGTCAGAGAGATGCAAATAAAGACAACATTGAGATACCACCTCACTCCTGTGAGAATGACATACATAAAAAGAACAGCAGCAATAAATGTTGGAGAGGCTGTGGGGACAGAGGAACTCTTCTGTACTGCTGGTGGGTATGTAAATTGGTCCAGCCTCTTTTGAGAGCAGTCTGGAGAACTCTCACAAGGCTAGACATAGACCTTCCATATGACCCAGCAATTCCTCTCCTGGGGATATACCCCAAGGATTCCATAAGGCCCAATCAAAAAGATATGTTCATAGCAGCACAATTTATAATAGCTAAAACCTGGACGGAACCCAGGTGCCCAACAACAGATGAGTGGCTGAGAAAGTTGTGGTATATATACACAATGGAATATTATGCAGCTATTAAGAACAATAAATCCACCTTATATGACCTATCTTGGATGGAGCTAGAAGAAATTATGTTAAGTGAACTAAGTCCAAAAGACAAATATAAGTATGGGATGATCCCACTCATTAACAGAAGCTGAGAAAGAAGAACAGAAAGGGAAACTAAAGCAGGATCTGATTAAATCTAGAGTAGGGCACCAAAGTAAAAACCCTGTGGTGAGGGGTAGGGTGGACATTCGGCTTCCCAGGGTGGTGGTGGGGGCAAAGGGGGGTGTGGAATGGGACACAGTCTTTTGGTGGTGGGAATGGTGTTTATGTATACTTCTAATAAAGTGTAGTCATATAAACCATTATTTAATTAATATGAGAGGGGGAAAATTGATCATATGTCTTGAACTTTTTAAAACACAGACTGAGGCTTTTTAATACATAGGCTGAGTCTTTGATATATTGACTCTCTCAAAAGTCTAGACCAGGTAGAACAGAAGCAACCAGTGGCACACCTATATACAAGACGCTGGGTATTATACAGCAAACCCTAACAAAGGGACTTTTCAAAGTTAACCCAATTACCAAATAATGTGATGATAACAATAACTATCCATTGTCTTCTTGAGCCCTAAGACAGCAGGAACCTCACATTTCCACTATAGAACCTATATTTCCCCCAGTCCTGGAACCTCTAGGGTAAAGCCCACTTTCCTGCATGCTTCTTTCAATCCATATCAAATAATATTGCATCTGCCGATCACAACCTAATCAATGCAACGAGTGCCACCCCAGCATGCTTCACTTCAGACTGTGTCCAGAGACTTCAGGTGAGGAATGACAGCCCTTCAGCTTCATCACTTAAGTGAGACCTTTCCTTTCATAGTATTCTCTAATTCTATTCCAGGTGGTCCACTCCCCAATAAAGTCCCCAAACCTAGATGTAGTCCAGGTCCCCTGAGGTAGAGCATATGTTCACACGTGTCCATAAACCAGGGAAAAATATACACCCGAAAGCAGAAGTACACAAGAGTCTGCAGTGAGTACCCACCCCCTCAACACTTGATCTGCACTATTCCAGCCTTTAGGTCCATGATTGTTCAACAATTTGTTTGGCTTTGTATGTTAACTTTCTTTTCAGCCACCACGTTCCAGATGCCAGCATGATGCCGACCAGACTTCCCTGGACTGATGACCCCACCAACGTGTCCAGGAGCTCTGCTTCCCCAGAGACCCACCCTACTAGGGAAAGAGAGAGGCAGACTGGGAGTATGGATTGACCAGTCAACGCCCATGTTCAGCGGGGAAGCAATTACAGAAGCCAGACCTTCCACCTTCTGCAACCCACAACGACCCTGGGTCCATACTCCCAGAGGGCTAGAGAATGGGAAACCTATCAGGGGAGGGGATGGGATATGGGAAATGTGTGGAGTTGTACCCCTTCTATCCTATGGTTTTATTAATGTCTGCCTTCTTAAATTAAAAAAAAGCACATATAAATAGTTTTGTCATTTTACCTTTAACTAGGGATTTTTACTATTTGCATTTATTTCCATATTTTACTTACACCATTTAATCCTATTTGTTTAAAATGTTTGCTTAAATGATATTTTTTGTAATCTTAAAAACTGCAATTTACAATGTGTTCACTTTATTTCCATGATATGTTATTGTACTCGTGAAGTTTATAATAAAAGAAAGGACTTAGAAAAAAACACTGATGCATCCAAGTCGGAATAGAGCCTATAATTTTCCATTCCTGATCTTCAGTGGTAAACTAGTGTTAAAGAAAGGTGACTAAAGGTCAGGAGCTCCCCACATTTCCTTAATGGAAAGTGAATCCAGGACATAAAACATGAAACTCTCTTTCTCTCTCTCTCTCTCTCTCTGTGTGTGTGTGTGTGTGTGTGAGTAATTCAGATTTTTATTGCTTATTCATGACATCACACCATACAATTTTAAGTAAACAAACTTTTAGAAAACATACTTGGATAATGGCAATATTGAAGACAATGTTCAATAAGACTGTAAGAGGCACCTCTGCTGCCATCACCCTCCACGTTTGTACATTGCAAATAAAAAAATAAAAATAGTTCATTAGCATTTAACTATCATCATTCTTTGGAGTCTTGCAACATAATAAGCCTGAACAATTTCAGGATCTCCAGAACAAAGTATCTTCTTCCTCTAGCAGATGTAGGAGTTTCAGCATGAAGCACTCTTTATTCTCCTCAGATGCTGGTGATTCATATGGGTTTGTGCTGTGACATGTAAATGTTGGAAATAATGTACTTCTGGGGGCCAGGAGGTGGTACACTCAGTTGAGCATATACATTATAATGCATAAGGACTTGGGTTCAAGCCTCCAGTTCCCTTTTGGAGTGGGAAGCTTCACAAGTGGTGGAGTAGTGCTACAGATGTCTTTCTCTCTCCTTTTCTATTTCCCCTTCCATCTCAAGTTCTCTCTGGCTCTATCCAAAATAAGGAAATATAATAATAAAAACAAAAACATAACAAAACAAACAAAGCAAAAAAGAAGTATGCACTGCCACAGTCTGATCTTTATCTGCCCTACAGGTATTCTAGCTGGGTATTCCATAGATGTCTTTGTCTTATAAAAGGTTGTTTACTTTTTTAATTTGTTTTGCTAAAACAGGGAATTCTGTAATCTGGGCCAAGAAGAGCATATAAGCAGTGGCAAGAGGCTCTGGCAGGAGAAAGTGGCCTCAAAACCACAACTATCGGATATGGAGATGCCAGAGGAGCCATAATGTTGTGTGTGGGGATGTGGGCTTCTTTCTTCATACACCTTAGAAAGACACTGTGGGATGACAAATGGATGAGGGCTCCCAGACCCAGCTGACTTGTGAACTGGCTTTTGCCAGACAGGCAGGACGCCACATCACCTTTAATAAGACTGGCCTTTGAGAGGCACCATCTTAGCTCAAGTCCTAAATATTCCTTCCCAGAAGCCTTTGCCCCCAGCTCAGAACTATGGGGGGCCTGAATTTGCTGCTACCCCCTCTGTGCTCAGGCCCTCCTCATCAGATTACCAACACTATAATCAATATAACTGAATGGAATAACCCACTAGAACCATTCTGATGGGACTGTCTCAGGGTTAGCACCAGTTAACCTGTCTACCACAAAGCCACAAAGTGGAGAAGGGGCTGACAACCTGCAGAATTTATTTCTACTCAGAAAATCACACCTTTCATTTATGGAAGGCCTTCTCTGTGTCTGGTCCTGACCTAGGCTGTGGAGCTTCAAAAATGAGTAAAGCACCAGTCATAAATTCCCTCGAGGAGTACAATGTCTAAAGGCAAAAGTGAAAATAAACAGGGACATGAGACCTGCGACTAGGAAACTGAGAGAACAAGTTGAAAGGTCACCTTACCCAGAGGAAACCTTGTGGAAACACTTGGATAAGAAGATACATGAGCCTAGAAGCATGAGTACCAGCTTGAGCAAAGAGCAGGTTTGACAGTTCTTGATATCTACGGTTTAAGGAAATGGGTGTGACCTGAGTAGCCTTGAAATGTGCAGAGACCCAAGCAAGAAAGTGAATGAGGTTGAACTTCCATCCAGGACCCTAGGAGTCAGCTGTAGCCCTCCTGTGACAAAGGGATTATCTTGCTGAAGGGCCCTTCGGTTCCTAAATCTCCCTCTCCATCCTGTTCATTTGGTTTGTTTTTCCTTCACCTTGATTTCTCTTTGCCTCTTTCACTCTCCTTCTTACCTCCTGCATTCTTCTGGTAGCCTTAAAGCAGGCTCATTTTTTCCTTATTTTCCTTTGACTCATATCTAACTCCCTGATTCCACCTACATATAACACACATTTTTACCTCCGCCATCTGTCAACTCCTTTAATTTCTAAGATACAAGTGAGAGTGGGAAACATTAAATAAACAGTTTCATTACTGACAATGAGAGACTCAGTAAATGTGGGAATGGGAGAGGAGTAGGTAGATGACAGAGAATGCCTCCGTGGATGAATATGGAGAGGAGACAAAACCAAAGCCATGGATCAAATCAAGACAACCATCTATGCTCCCCCAACCCCACCCCAAGCACAGTGCCTGCTGAGTCCACTTGTCTGGTCTCACAATTATCTCCCTGAGACAATTCAGGTTCACCAATCATCTTCCCTCTAAAGTGACTTTTAGCAGCCCTGTCCCCTCCACTCCTATTAGTCCAGTAACTAATACCACTGCATGGACACATGCAAAATGTCAACCTCCATATTGATGATCTCATTTAATCCAGGTAGCATTCTGGTAGATATTACCTTCAAAAACAGGCAAAGGAAAAAATAACACGAAGTCCTTCAACTGCCAAGAAACAAAGTCAAGATTCAAATTCAGTTTAGAGTGAGCCAATGTCTACACTGTATCTGCCTGCATGCAGTAGCACTCATTGAGCACCTGCTGTTTAAAGAACACAGTGCACAATGTACTTACAGAGGCCAATGTATCCATATCTCAGCTATTATTATTTTTTTAGACAGAAACAGGAAAGCAGCAAAGCAGAGTGAGTGAAGAGGACCACAGCACTGAAACTTCCTCCAATGTGGTAGGGGCCAGGTTTGACTCTGGGTCACGCACATGGCAAAGTAGCACACCTTCGCTTTTGTGAACAAATGACCGAGTAAGGAAAAAGCACATGTCAAGCAAAGCATCCCATGTTAAAATTCACCCATTCAAGCAAGTAGTGAAAACATTCCTGCAAATCAAGCATTGGGGGATGAGGGGGTTGGGGTGGAGAGAAGAGAAATGAAGACTTAGAAAAGAGCTATGAGGGGGGTCAGGCCGTAGTGCAGCGGGTTAAGCACAGGTGGCAGCTAAGTACAAGGACCTCAAAGTAAGGATCCCTGTTTGAGCCCCTGGCTCCCCACCTGCAAGGAAGTCACTTCACAAGTGGTGAAGCAGGTCTGCAGGTGTCTATCTTTCTCTCCCCCTCTCTGTCTTCCCCTCCTCTCTCCATTTCTCTCTGTCCTATCCAACAATGAACGACATCAACAATAATAACCACAACGAGGCTACAACAAGGGCAACAAAAGGGGGGAAAATGGCCTCCAGGAGCAGTGGATTCATGATGCAGGCACTGAGCCTCGGCAATAACCCTGGAGGCAAAAAAAAAAAAAAAAAAAAAGAGCTACAAATCATACTGTGGAGAGAAGAAATGAATGAAAAAGAAGTCTGTATAACTCCAGGCACCAGGACACATTCTATAACTAGGGGAAGAATGAAAGGCTTTGTGGAGATGACAGTAAACAGCCTGAAGTTGAGAGCAGAGGGAGGGAGGGAGCTTTCCCAGGGTGGAGTCCCTTGCAAGGGGTAAGAGGGACACATAACTCTCAGAAAACCTCAATAACACACTGAGGGCTATATTAAGCAGAGGGAGTGGCAGGGTTGGGTTTTCACTGAAGGAAAGGTAGAATGCAAATGGCATCTGTGGAAAACAGTCTAAGTTCAGTAGTCATTTATGGTTAGCAAGGACCAAATATTATATGCAGTGCAGGCGGAAAAGGCTAGCAAGTCTGAACTTGAGTTGGGTTGGCAAGATTAGAAAGAACATCTAACAGTTCTAGTAACAAAGTTGTTGCTGGCTTGGCAACTAAATATTTTTAAAATAAAAATATGCATTGAACAAATTCCACTTTAGAACCAAAGAAAAAAAATCAATTTTGGTTTTTTTATACAGTCATCTCGGTTCATGTGAAAAAAAAAAAAAGTAATACAAGTCTTATAAAAATGAGTAAGACAACCGGGAACTTTAGGTTTTTTGACTTGAGAAAGTGCCCTGCTTACCATCATTATCATTATAATTATGGGTTTTTCTTTTCCTCCTTCTTTTAAAATCACCTCTGGACAGGGGTTTTAGGGGACCTTCCAAAGGTTAGCACTGTATAAGTAGATGGTCTGAGACATAAAAAGTCATTGACTAAATGACTTTGCACTGAGGGCCTGAGTTTTCCCACCCTGTTCCCTGACTTACCTGAACTTCCAACAGTGAGAAGTCCCCACCACCACCAGAGAAGACCTCCCCAGAGGCCTGGGGGCATCGCTGAGCTGGAAGTCCAAGCTGGGGATGAAACAAGTCCCTGATGACAGATCACAAAACCTAGCTTCTCGCAGGTTGCAACATTAGACATCCACTTGGGTCTCACTAATCATTAACTGGCCTCTTGGTCTAAAAAAGAAAAGCAAACTCTCCTTATTTGTTCATCTGACACAGTTTTGGGGTTTCTTGTCAGTGAAAACAAATACTTTTTTTTTCTCCTTTTAATTTTTTTTTTTTTTTACTAAAGGGACATTGAAACACATTGTCCTTCCTCTCTCTTTGCCAAAAATCATCAGGAAACCATTTCCTGCACCTCTCCCACTTCCCAATACCAAAAGTTAATAAAAACCAAGGCAGAAAGTCTTTCATCTCTAGGGGATTCACAAAGGCCTAGTCGCACTGAAATCATAGATTATTGTATTTGTTTCCCTAGAAGATACTGAATGAGTAAGGGCAGAGTGCTCTTTTCATTTATTATTTTCTCATTTGCCTAGAACAGCACTGAGTCCAGAGGATATGTTCAGTGTACACTTAATAGAATAAAAGAAGACAAAGTTTGTTCCTGGATTGTTCTATTCTTTCCTGGAATTTGGGAGGCTAGGAGTACAGACTTTAAAAAGAAATATTCAGTCTTTTGAGTTCAGAAATAGATGACCTGTGGAGTTAGTGAAGTTTCTAAGAGGGGGTAGAGTTGGCCTGCCACCAGGGCGTTTCCAGCAGACCACATGTCTTTTGACCCAGAGGAGTGGCAGAAACCACAGAGCCAGATCTAGGTAAGTGGTGGTGGGGGGGGTAGGGTACATGGTCAGTGCTCCTGAGTTTTAATGTTGCTGTGAGGCAAAGAACCCATCAGCAGGAACAGTATAAAACTTTCTGGAAACCAGGTCTGTGAGGTGAGACCAGCTTACATAGGAGAGTCAGTCACACAGCATGAAGAGGCACAGAATTATGCAGAGTTGGGCTTTGGAGCAGGATAGGATAGCCTCAGATGCCATGTTCTGAACCATGGCAACAACCAGCTACAACAACCAAAGAGAAACTGGTATCAAGCCAGTGCAGCTATGCCAGGCCTGTCAACAACAAGAATAAATTGAATTTGGAGGGGCCAACCCTCACTCCCCCTTATGCACATGATTCCACTACTCAAGTATTGTTGCCACCAGGAAGGAGCATGACAAAGTGCCACTCAAGGGCTTGGGGAAGAAGCTTAGTGCTCCCTTAGAGTTTACACCTTAGACTTAATCCCCAACACCACACAAGAACCACCAACACAGAGACAGTGGAATTCCATGGATGGTAGAGCTGTGCTCTGATCTCATTCTCTATCACGAAAGAATAAAATAAACTGGGTCCGGGGATATGGTTTTGTGATAGAGTATATGCCTGAGCTGCATGGGGTCCCAGTTTTGATTCCTGATGCTACACTAAAAGAAAACAAGCACTACTGGAGGTTGTTCTAATGTCAGAGATCAAGCCAGATATACCAGTCTAGGTCTTCAGAGAAGATGTCAAGATGAGATCATATGTGCTAGAGAAGGGGAGCTGAAGATGATGGAGAGAACCTTCAGATCTGATACACATGTTAAGCATGGGGTGGTATGGCAGGTTACACAAAAATGACCTTAGACTGCCCCCACAGTTTCTAGAATGTTCTGACTGGGCTGATTGTTTAATAAACAGGCACCCAAAGGTGGGAATAGGGCAAATTATACTAGGAATCTTGATGTGGGAGAAAGCTGGGAAGTCTTCATATATATATAATTTGTTATTGGATAGAGACAGAGAAATTGAGAGGGGGAGATAGGAAAAGAGACAGAAAGACACCTGCAGCCCTGCTTTACCACCTGTGAAGCATTCCCCCTCTAGGTGGGGACCAGGGTCTTGAACCTGGGTCCTTGTGTATTATAATGTCTGCGCTTAACCAGGTGTGCCACCACCTGACCCCCTGGGAAGGCTTTTTTAGGTATGTTCCATGTGACCCATATGGAACATACCTAAAAGTAACATCTCCTTTAAAAGCAGTATATATATACAGAATTACACGTTGACAAGGGTTTGAATCCACACTATTCCCACCACCAGAGATCTGAATCTTCACTCTCCCCACTGCAATCCACCACAGTTCCCCTAAAGTTTTAGACATGGGCCAACCATCTTCTCTACAACTGTCCACATTTATACAAAGTTGACCCTTCTTTTCCTGCTTCAATCCTCTTTCCCTCTAAACCACTCGTGACATCATAGCTACCTCCATATGTCCCTCTCCTTTTCCTTCTCTCTCTCTGGGTGCTGATGGAGCTGGAGTGCAGAGTCCTCTTATCTTCATCCTATCACTTCTCCCCTGCTGGGAGAATGGATCAAGGTTGTTTATAGGGAGCAAAAGGTAGGAGTTCTGGCTTCTGAAACTGCTTCTCCACAGAGCATGGGTGTTGACAGGTTGATCCATACCCCCAGCCTGTTTCTATCTCTCCCTAGTGGACCAGAGCTCTGGAGATGCGAGGGTCCAGGACACAATGGTGAGATCATCAAAGTAGTCTGCTTCTTTATAGGATTCAGCCTATTTTTGCAGCCCCACCCCACTGCATCATTCCCTGGGGTCAGTCTGGACTCAATGAGGAGGCCAGATCTAGAAGGTCAGTAGTTAGGACATTGATCCACTAGGCTTCCCAAAACTGGAGAGCTGGGATTGCATTTTTTCTGAAGCAGATAGTGCTGGCAGTGAAACAAGCCAGATATTCCAGTTATTTCAGCAGTTATCCCCTATGCATGCTGTGGGTACAGCATGTTTAGAAGGCACTTTCCTAATATGAATAGACATGGGCCCAAGGTCAGATTAATGGGGTTTACATTTAATGGTATTTATATATTTTCCTCATATTTGGGAGCTTCTCTCTGCCCTTATCCAGGTTTCTAGTCTTTTTTTTTCTTTATTGGGTGATTAATGTTTTACACTCCACAATAAATACAATAGTTTGTACATGCATAAAATTTCTCAGTTTTCCACACGACAATACAACACCCACTAGGTCTTCTGCCACCCTGCTCCAGGACCTGAACTCCATCACCTACCCACCCCAGAATCCTGAAATAGATCAACTCCAGTCCAAGTTCTGCTTAGTGTTTTCTCTTCTGATCTTGTTTTTCAACTTCTACCTATGAGTGAGATCATCCCATATTCATCCTTCCGTTTCTGACTTATTTCACTTAACATTAAATTTCTTTTTTTTTTAAATCTTTTTTTATATTTATTTATTCCCTTTTGTTGCCCTTGTTTTATTGTTGTAGTTATTATTGATGTCTTTGTTGTTGGCTAGGACAGAGAGAAATGGAGAGAGGAGGGGAAGACAGAGAGAGAGGGGAGAGAAAGAGAGACACCTGCAGACCTGCTTCACCACTTGTGAAGTGACTCCCCTGCAGGTGGGGAGCCAGGGGCTCAACCTGGATCCTTGTGCTTTGCGCCACCTGCGTTTAACACGCTGCACTACCGCCCGACTCCCCTAACATGAAATTTCTTCAAGCTCCATCCAAGATGGGCTGAAAATGGTGAAATTGCCATTTTTATTCTGAAAATGTCCAATAGTTCTAGTTTATCTATCTCTTCATTTAACTTCCTCATTTCTTTATTTTTTTTTTTTTTTTTTTTTTGGCCTGGATGATCTGTCAAGTTGAGAGAGTGGGGTACTGAAGTCCCCTGCTGTTACTGTGTTGCTGTTAATATATTGCTGTAGCTCTTTCAGTAGATGTTTGATGTATTTAGATAGTCTCTCATTGGGTGCATAGATGTTGATAATATTTAAGTACTCTTGATTGACTGGTCCTCTGAGCACTAAATAATATCCATCCTTATCTTTTTAAATTTTATTTATTTTAAAGTCTATCATGTCAGATATGATAATAACTGTTCCTTCCCTTTTTGTGTGGGCCAATGGCTTGAATGGTAGTTTTCCATCCTTTCACTCTGAGTCTGTGTTTGTCTTGTTGAGTTAGGTATGGGATGCCTATAGACAACATATAGTTGAATTATGTTTTCTGATCCATCTTCCTACTCTGTGCCTTTTAATAGGTGAATTCATGCCATTGAAATTTATTGATACTATAGATTGAAGATATTTTAATGCCATTATTGTAGTTTTTAGAGTGTTCTGATATATGTCATATTTATGGTGATATGATTGTTTACAGGAGACCTTTCAGAACTTCTTTTTGGTGATAGTTGATTCCTTCAACTGTTGCTTGTCTGAGAAGGATTTTTATGCCTCCATCTAATCCTAATGACAGGCTAGCAGGATACAGTTGTCTTGGTTGAAAGCCTTTCCCATTGAGCACTAGGTAGATATCTTGCCATTCCCTTCTGGCCTGAAGTGTTTGTGTGGGGAAATCTGCTGCTAATCTTATGGGTTTTCCTCTGTAAGTGACTCTTTGTTTTTCTCTTGTAGCCTTTGGGATCCTTTATTTACCCTTATTCCTTTTCATTCTAAATATGATGTGTCTTGATGTCTTTAAGTCTGGGTTAATTTTGTTTGGGACCCTCTGGGCTTCTTGAACCTCTATGCCTTTTATGTTGTCTAGACTAAAGTTCTCATCTATTATGTCCTGTAGAATGCTTTCTTCCTCTTCCTCTCTTTCTTCCTCTAGTAGGCCTATAATGCATATATTATTTCTTTTTAAGTCATCCCATATGTCTCTGTTGTTGTTTTCAGTATCTCTTAATCTCTTTTTGAGATATCTTACTTCTTCCTTAGTTTTTCTAATTTATCCTCAATCTTGCAAATTCTGTTTTCTGCCTCATTTATTCTATTGTCTCTCCCCTCTGCTATTTTCTGTAGCTCATTTATTTTGTTACCCTGTTCTAATACT
The DNA here is from genome assembly GCF_950295315.1 of Erinaceus europaeus. NCBI lineage: Eukaryota > Metazoa > Chordata > Mammalia > Eulipotyphla > Erinaceidae > Erinaceus > Erinaceus europaeus. Next base: position 82,472,043 of record NC_080170.1, read on the forward strand.
GTATTAGCTTGTTCAGCTAGTTAAGCTCTTAGCTCAGCTATTTCAGCTTCCAGCTCTCTATTTACCTTGAGATAGTTAGTGCTTTCTTTCAGAGTCTCATTTGTTGTTTCTGCATTTCTGATGACAATTCTTTCAAACTCTTTCCTCACTCCAGTGACTAATGTCTCAATTAGTGTTTGCATGTTCTCATTTAGCTGGGCTTTTGTCCTAGTTCATTTCTCCAATGTTTCTTCTTGGTTTAACCATTATATAGAGTGTATTATGAGGTCCCTCTCTCAGTACTTTCCAATCCACTGATGACTTTTGCCTGTATTTATTTGTGTTTGAATAAGGTACTTAAGGAGTTCACAGTTGTGGAAACAACTGTTGTTTCAATGTTATCTCAATCCCTGAGTTGAAGCACCATGACTGTTAAAGCCTCCTGTGTTCTTTTTCTTCCCTGTCAGCTATGGTAGCCTAAGGACTTTTTACCTATAAGTTGTTATTTTAGCTTAATTACTCACTCCTGACCAAGAGATAAAGCAGGGTGGGGGAGAGATAACACAGTGGTTATTAACAGAGACTCACACACCCAAGGGTTCAAAACCCCAGGCTCAATTCAGCTTCTATGCCAGCAGATAGAGGCAAGCCAGGCAGGACTACTTGACCCTGTGAGTTTCTAAACAAGTCCTGTTTATACTCTGTGGGTTCTGAGGCAATTATTTACTGTGTTCTCATTAGGAGAACAATGTGGAAAGGCTCCCACTATACAGCCTCACCTCTAGACCATTGGGGTGTAGATCTCCTGAGTTTACTGGTCAGTTCTCTGCCCCCCCCATGTTGGCACAAGGCCACCCCCCTGCTGCTCCAGCCTCCTATGGACAGTAGCAATGGCGACTCACAGTTGCATTTAGTGAGACTTAGTGGAGTCCTCTCCTCCCTTCAGCAGCCATTTTGTTGGCAAAACAGACTTGAGGTGGCTCCTCAACTAGAAAAGTGCCAGACTGTTACCAGCTGCTTAGGAACCTAAATGGGCTTTAGTCCCAGGCATCTCTCCTTAGGCTCCTCTGTCCACGAGCCACACGTGTTTTCACTCACAAGTGAGTTGGTGGGTTCCCAAAGTAGTCCTAGTCCCATCTTGTTGTGGTCTCAGGTGATCTTTGATACTCCTAATTGTCCAGGGAGAGAAGGAGAGAAATCCCAGCTTACCCTCAACTCTGACACCATCTTCCTAGACAATACACCTAGCCCTCCTCCATGTTAGTAAAGTCATGGGCCCCTTGGGATACACCGAAAATAGACTTCCTAGCTCCTTCCAGTATAAGACCCCAAATTTCATCTGCTATACTTTTACCTTTAGGTTCCTGATTATTAAACAAATTGTTCTGTTTTATATCCTAATGCTTTTCAGTCACCAAGTTGCAGGTGCCACCATGATGCCAACCTGACTTCCCTGGGCAGACAACCTCACCAATGTGTCCTGGAATCCCACCTCCCCAAAGCCCTATCCCATTAGAGAAAGATAGAAACAGGCCAGGGATACGGGGGTAAGGATCAACCTGTCAATGCCCATGTCTAGGAGAGAAGCAGTTACGGAAACCA